>NC_040011.1:35390981-35606882 GCF_000972845.2 Larimichthys crocea | reverse complement strand
AAGTGACAGTAGCGCGAAGGCATAATATGTAGAGATGTGTGTGCAATAAAGTGCAAAAAGTGTAACAGAGGTGCATGATACAGATGTAACTAGAGATATTCACATATATAACAATGCTGAACTATACAGTACAGATGTATGTTATGTGTTTTTTATGAATGAGAGGCAGATTGACAACTGCACTGAGCAATGCAGAGACAAAATGCCACCACGAGGCTACAAATATCATCTTTATTTACATGTTGAAACAAGACAGGAAGAAGAATCTTACTTTTGTTCACGACTGATTCAAAATGAAGTTAAAATAGGAATAATATCATTTCTGGTTTTAATCAGAGTAATTTCTATTTGTCAGCCAACAGAGAGGTGCTGTAAAGTGAGATGCCTCTGTCAGGTTTTGGTTTCTGAAATTAGTGTTAGCCAGCATCCACAATACTAGCACTCTGAAACCGAAGCAGCTGAACTGAATTCAGCCATCATTCATTGTATCTTTTATACCATGGCCTTTCCCTCTGTGGCATGTTAAAATGTCTGCTGTGAGAAATGTCTGTCAAATAACAAAGATGAAGTACAGTATATATCTCACAATGAAAGCAATGTGATGATCAGCACTGTTGCTAAACAGTGTCAATGTGCGTGCACTAGAGCTGTAGGGGTATTTTATGGCAGAATTAAGGGGAATTTATAGGATTTTTATCATGATTTCTACCTTGGTGAGTCCAGCTGCAGCAGACGTTCCAGTAAGCTGAGGGCAGTGTTCAGCTCTCTAAACCTGGTGCCCCTTGCTGGTCAGGAGCAGCTTTGCATAGCGGTACTGAGCCTGTCTGTGACCCCCCACTGCTGCCTGCCAGTAGTAAGGCAGAGCCTTGAAAGAGAAAGAAAAAGAAAAAAACATCGTTTCAAAACTCATTTCTGTTTCCAGAGAAGAGAAAGTCCAATAATTTTCAGAATGATGAAGCAGTCAATGAAGTAAAGCATCCTGATTGTCACCTTATCTTTGTCCTTGGGACTCCTCTGCCTTTCTCGTAGCACACACCCAAGTTAAACTGGGCCTTGCTATAACCCTGCGGAGCGGCAGCTACAAAACATGTAAAAGCTTCCTCGTAGTTCTCACTCTTGGCACTTTCTAGACCTGTCATAAACAGACATAAAGACTCGGTTATGGAGAGAGGAAAACAAATATGGTTCATTTTGCAAAACATTTTAGACTGAACAGGGAGAACATATGATATTTGTTTGTGTAAAATGGAGTGTCTGGAGTAGAAATGAATGTGTGTGAAAATTATTGTCTCAATAAATAATTACCAAGGATGTTGAGGATAACAGGGACACTGGTGTCTTCCACGTGTTTGAAGGTTCTGTGCTGCTTCGGTCAGCCTCTCCTCATCAGACAGGATGCCCTGAAAACACAGAGAGGATTAAAAAACAGATTATTTAATTTGATTTTTTACCTATATTTTACTAGGCTGGGCATTAGGAAGAATTTTCCGATTTACAATGATGGAGATAGAGAGTTCAAGACACTGAGACAAAATAAACCTGCAAACTAAAGGAGGTAGACTTTCACCTTGTCATTAGCATCTTTTGTCTCTGTGCTGTCTCGGCTGGCATCATCCTGCAGAGGACAGGTCGCTGACAGAAGTGTTTCATCTGTGCATCAGGAAGAACAAATTATTATCCTTGCCCACGCATAAAAGGTGAACAAAACTTGAGAAACATATCATTTTAAAACATATCAGTAAATTATGACTTGCACAGAACAAACCGGTATTTGAGGGCTGGTCAGAGCCAGAGCAATACAGAAGTCAGATGGCCTCCTCATTGCTGCTGTGAAGACTGGTGCCCACCTGAGCTGCTGCTGCTGCTCTGAGCCGGCAGCTGGTTCTTGGTTCTGTCTCTCTGTCACCTCCTGCAGACACAACGCACTCCGTCCTCTGGGCAGGACATCACGTTGAGACACTGGAGCACAGACAGAACACGGTTATAAAATTAGGATTACCCTGGGGTGCAGATGTTTTAACTCATATAGATAGCGTGTGTATCCTGTCTTTTGCATGTCTCGTGCACGTCCCTTGTTTGGCATGTGATTACTGAGGCTGGCAGGGAGAGAAATTAATAAATCAATAGTACAAGGTCAGGAGAGACATGCGCATACTGAGCAGATTATGTATCATATTTGTTATGATATTATCTGTATCAGTGGGAGGTGTCAGAGACAGCCCATTTTTAAAAATGTATAAGAACCAACTGTTAGAGCTCCTCAGGGAGCCTTTTCTCGGTAACCCCTCTGTGTGTTACACTTGTAAAAACGCCCTTCTGTACAAGAATAATAAATCAACTTAAACTTGATACTTTAAAATCCAGTCTTCCTTATTCCATAACAGACACAACAAAAGGATACTGATCACACAAGATTAAAAAGTCAAAGGATTGTCATGTATAACTACTGTATCTTGGCAAAGGATTTTATCTTGGTGAACCGTCAGTGGGTCTATTGTTTTAGTTACAATACTGTAATAAGGACCACAGATCTGCAGCAGGATGCGGTAGCCACATCTTGTGCAGCTTGAGGTGCGGTCTGGGCTCCAGGATCGGACTCGGCTCAGTGCCTGAAGAGAGCCGGGGTGGATCCTCCTGCAGAACTGCATGAACAGAACTGCTGCAGCACTCTGTGGAGAAACATCAGCTCCACTGTTACCACTGTCATGAGGTGTATATACACAGTGTTTTCCCAATGTGTGAGCACAACAACATTAAGTAACAATCAGTCCTGTTGGACCATCTTCTCATTCTCACAAGTCTCACGTGAAAAGTAAGTTCAAATTATACACGGTCTGTGCTTTAGTAGAGCAGCATAACTCCTCGTGGCAGCGTGCAACAAGTGACGAGCAGAGAGGTGACGGTGCCAGAGAAACAATGGTACACAACAGGAAGTGGACAGAAAAAATGTAGTTTGTCAGTTAATAATGCTACAGCTTCCCAAGTTAACGTTGACAACACGTTTTTTAACCGCAAGTAGCGTTAGCTACTTAATTAGCTGCTTGTCATTACGGTACTACCTGGTGTGTCCAGAGGAGCAGGGATGAGGAGAGAGGAGGGAGCAGAGGAGAGGAATGAGGAGAGGAGGCAAAAGAGAGGAGAGAGGAGGAGAGCAAAGAGAGGAGAGAGAGAGGGCGAGAGAGAGTGAGAGAGGGGAGAGCAGAGAGGAGAGGAGAGAGAGAGGAGAGAGAAGAGAGCAGGCAGGGGTAGAGGAGAGAGAGATAGAAGGGAGAGGTTGTAGGAAGGCATGAGAGGCGGGGAGAGGAGAGAGGAGATGAGCAAAAAGGAAGGAGAGAGGAGAGGAGCAGAGAGAGAGAGAGAGAGGAGCAGGGAGAGGAGAGAGGAGCAGGGAGAGAGTTGCAGAGAGGTCGTGAGGAAAGGGACAGGGAGAAGGAGAGGAGGAGTGAGGAGTGCAAGGAGTGAGAGAGTGAGTGGAAGGAGAAAGAGGTATGATATAATGAGAGGAGCAGGGGAGAGGCAGAGAGATAGGGTGGTAGGAGTATCAGGAGCAGTGAGAGTAGGATTAAGGACAGTAAAAGTAGAAGTTTTAATAAAATTCATTATTATACTTGTTGTTCTTCTCTGCGCCCTCACCCTCATATTTCCACATGTACTGTTTGTAATTTGTATTTCTATAAGACTGACCAGTGAGAACATCTAACAGGGAGAAAGGCAATCAAGCCACCCCACTGCTGAGCTCCACTACAGAAGAGCTTCAGGCTGGATGTGGGCCTGTCATTAAGTCTTTTCTGACTTGTAAATAATAAAAAGGGGTGGAGTAAATTTCTCTGTGTTGTGACAGTAAATATTTAAAATATTTGCTACAGATAAATGTCAAAAGCGTAAAATTGATCCATACAAATACAAACGTGTACAATCCTGTCTATAAGGACTCCAGGGTCATTTAATTTGAAACTATTCTCACTCGCATGATGCGGGTCAACTTCGCATATCCTCATGGACACGGACACAGCAGCAGCACTCTGGCTCTAAAAAAACACTCTAGGGGAAAACACTGTACACTGCTGTACATGGCCAGGAATGTTTAAAACCATGTCCTATGGAGAGCAAACAGTCTGCAGGTTTCTCAAACTGATAAGCCAGTTTACATCAGTAGTATATATGTGACATGCCCATCCAACAAGCATCCAGGGCTGTGTATTGGAAGCTCAGCACACAACCATACTGAAAGGTCTCTGTTGTCTCCTCCGTCTCTCTCATCCTCCTCTTCTCATCCTGCTCTTTGTGAGAGCTGAAAACAGCACAAAATAAATAAAACAATGTTTGTTGTCTGCTGTATTAGGCATCACACAACAATACTGCAGACTGCTTTGTTTCTGTTCCCTCGACTAACCCTCTTCACTCCTACACAGCGATGCTGCGGGATGATGTAATGAGCTGAAAGGGAAGCAAGTGAATGGCGCTACAAGCAGAGAACGGGTTCAAAAAGACGGGAAAGAGAAGAAAAACATAGTAGAAAAGGAATAGCACTAAGGTTCGGTGTTAAGTCAAGCTCTCTTTTATTCATTTTCATCACTGATAATAAGACAAAAGGGGGCAAACGGGCTTTTTTCTTTCTTTTTCTTCTTTTCTTTCTCTTTTCTTTTCTTCCCTCTTTTCTTCTTTTTTCTTTTCCTTCTTTTTCTTCCTTTTCTTCCATTCTTTTCTTTTTCTTCATTCTTCTTTTTTCCTTTTCTTTCTTTTTCTTCCTTCTTTTCTTCTTTTTCTTTCCTTTCCTTTTCCTTCCTTTTTCGTTCTTCTTTTTTTTCTTTTTCCTTTTTCTTTTTTCTCTTTCTTGTCTTCGTCTTTTCTTCTCTTTCTTGCCCGTTCTTTTTTCTTCCTTTTCTCTCCTTTCCTTTTTTCTTCCTCTTGTTTCTTTTGTTTCTTGTTTCTTTTTCCTTTCTTTTCTTCTTTCGTTGTCTTTTCTTCGTCTTCTTTTTCTTTTCTTTTTCTTCTCCTTTCTTCTCGTGTATTCTCTTTTCCTTTTCCGTTTTCGTCCTTTTCTCTTCTTTTCCTTTCTTTTCTTTCTCTTCCGTCTTTCTTCTTCTCCTTCTCTTTTCTTTTTCTTCCTCCCTTTCTTCCTTCTTTTCTACTCTTTTTTTTTTTCTCTTTTTTCTTTTCGCGTCTTTTCCTTTCCTGCTTCCTGTTTCTTTTTCTTCTTCGTTTCGTTTCTAACCGTCTTTTCTACCCTCTTTTTTCTTTCTTTCTTTCCTTCTTTCTTCTTTCTTTTCCTTCTCTCCTTTTCGTTGCTTTTCTTTTTCTTCCTTCTTTTTCTTTCAAGTCTTCTTCCTATTTTTTTTCTTCTTTCTTTCTTTCTTTTCTTCTTCTTCTTCTTTTTCTTGTCTTCTTTTCTTCTTTCTTTTGAGGAAAAAAAAAAGAAAAAAAAGAAAAAAAGAAAAAAGTAAGAAAAAGAGAATTCTTTTCTTTTCTTTTCTTTTTCTTGTCTTTTCTTCCTTCTTTCTATTTCTACGGTGTTTTAAATCATCAGACCTGAAAAACGAATGAAACACACAAAGAAAAGGGAAAGTAACCCTGGCTGTCAGAGGTGGTGTGGGTTTCCGAGGAGGTCGAGAGGACGGTGGGAGCTGCTGAAGACCACTCGTCCTCCACTGGGTGGTTTCTGTGGAAGTCCCCGCAGGGGGGGTTGTTGCCGATACATCGATGCAGAGCTGAACCTGGTGGAAAAAAAAACAAAAACGAGCAGAATCGACATTAATAATTTAATAAGGCCCAGTGGTATGGAAAACGACTTAAAACATGCAAAAACCTCATATAAATTCCTTGGCTTTCCAGGAAAGAAAAACTATATAATAATACGACAGACCAGTGTATTTCACGCTGGAGTTACTTCATTAGCAGTCCATTTAATCAAGTAAAAGTTAATTTACAATAATACAAGAGTATTTAGCAGTAGCACATACAAATGGCATATTCGCAGTAACAATGAATTATGTTTTGTATAGGGTTTCTATATATGTACACACAGACACATACAGAGAGATATAAAACAACAAATCTAAAATAAGGTTGTCACACAAGGAATTTCTCTTGTGAGTTTTTGGTGCATGAAAAACAGTGAGTTTAAATTGTTATAGAACAGTGCATTTGGGCATTTGTTGTGTATCTTTTTTCATTTGTTATTCTAATGTTTATTAACCTCCCAGCCCTCTTTAACAAAAGGAGTTTGGACAGCCCTGATCTAAAGAAACCAGCTGTGCAGGAAGTGACCTCACGTCAACTGACAGGACCAGAATAAAACCGAAATAAACCCGAAAAAAACCGCGACCGTAAACCTCGAAAAAATAAAACCAAACCCAAAACCGGCTGTGACTTGTGTCAGATTTCAGAGACAGATCAAAAACTAATCTTACAAACGTTAAATGAACTCACTCACAGCCGTCCAGGATAAACAAGAAAATAAACAAACAACTCAATACGTCATAACTTTGTCAAAACTAACTGTGGGTCAGGAAACAACAAAACAATGGAGTTCCTCCTCCTTTTCCCTGATTTTCAGACATTAATGAATTAACAGAAAACCATTGTGAGTGCAGCCCTGGAAAGCAGGTCCCAGGACTTGTTGTCTGTTTAGTGTCAACATGAATGAGAGGCAGATTGACAACTGCACTGAGCAATGCAGAGACAAAATGCCAACACGAGGCTACAAATATCATCTTTATTTACATTCTGAAAGACCTGTTGAAACAAGACAGGAAGAGGAATCTTACTTTTGTTCACTGACTGATTCAAAATGAAGTTAAAATAGGAATAATATCATTTCTGGTTTTAATCAGAGTAACTTTCTATTTGTCAGCCAACAGAGAGGTGCTGTAAAGTGAGATGCCTCTGTCAGGTTTTGGTTTCTGAAATTAGTGTTAGCCAGCATCCACAATACTAGCACTCTGAAACCGAAGCAGCTGAACTGAATTCAGCCATCATTCATTGTATCTTTTATACCAGTGCCTTTCCTCTGTGGCATGTTAAAATGTCTGCTGTGAGAAATGTCTGTCAAATAACAAAGATGAAGTACAGTATATTATCTCACAATAAAAGCAATGTGATGATCAGCACTGTTGCTAAACAGTGTTCAATGTACGTGCACTAGAGCTGTGGGGGTATTTTATGGCAGAATTAAGGTGAATTTATAGGATTTTATCATGATTTCTACCTTGGTGAGTCCAGCTGCAGCAGACTGTTCCAGTAAGCTGATGGCAGTGTTCAGCTCCTCTAAACTCTGGTGCCCCTTGCTGGTCAGGAGCAGCTTTGCATAGCGGTACTGAGCCTGTCTGTGACCCCCCACTGCTGCCTGCCAGTAGTAATGCAGAGCCTTGAAAAGAAAAGAAAAGAAAAAAACATCGTTTCAAAACTCATTTCTGTTTCCAGAGAAGAGAAAGTCCAATAATTTTCAGAATGATGAAGCATTCAATGAAGTAAAGCATTCCTGATTGTCACCTTGTCTTTGTCCTTGCGGACTCCTCTGCCTTTCTCGTAGCACACACCCACGTTAAACTGGGCCTTGCTATAACCCTGCTGAGCGGCAGCTACAAAACATGTAAAAGCTTCCTCGTAGTTCTCACTCTTGGCACTTTCTAGACCTGTCATAAACAGACAGATAAAGACTCGGTTATGGAGAGAGGAAAACAAATATGGTTCATTTTGCAAAACATTTTAGACTGAACAGGGAGAACATATGATATTTGTTTTGTGTAAAATGGAGTGTCTGGGGTAGAAATGAATGTGTGAAAATGATGTGTCTCAATAAATAATTACCAATGATGTTGAGGATAACAGGGACACTGGTGTCTTCCACGTGTTTGAGGTTCTGTGCTGCTTCTGTCAGCCTCTCCTCATCAGACAGGATGCCCTGAAAACACAGGAGAGGATTAAAAAACAAGATTATTTTAATTTGATTTATATATCCTATATTTTACTAGGCTGGGCATTAGGAAGAATTTCCGATTTACAATGATGGAGATAGAGAGTTCAAGACACTGAGACAAAATAAACCTGACAAACTAAAGGAGGTAGACTTTCACCTTGTCATTAGCATCTTTTGTCTCTGTGCTGTCTCGGCTGGCATCATTCTGCAGAGGACAGGTCGCTGACAGAAGTGTTTCATCTGTGCATCAGGTAAGAACAAATTATTATCCTTGTCCCACGCATAAAAGGTGAACAAAACTTTGAGAAACATATCATTTTAAAACATATCAGTAAATTATGACTTGCACAGAACAAACCTGGTATTTGAGGCTGGTCAGAGCCAGAGCAATCAGAAGTCAGATGGTCCTGCTCATTGCTGCTGTGAAGACTGGTGCCACCTGAGCTGCTGCTGCTGCTCTGAGCCGGCAACTGGTCTTGGTTCTGTCTCTCTGTCACCTCCTGCAGACACAACGCACTCCGTCCTCTGGGCAGGACATCACGTTGAGACACTGGAGCACAGACAGACACGGTTATAAAAATTAGGATTACCCTGGGGTGCAGATGTTTTAACTCATATAGATAGCGTGTGTATCCTGTCTTTTGCATGTCTCGTGCACGTCCCTTGTTTGGCATGTGATTTACTGAGGCTGGCAGGGAGAGATAATTATAAATCAATAGTACAAGGTCAGGAGAGACATGCGCATTACTGAGCAGATTATGTATCATATTTGTTATGATATTATCTGTATCAGTGGGAGGTGTCAGAGACAGCCCATTTTTTAAAAATGTATAAGAACCAACTGTTAGAGCTCCTCAGGGAGCCTTTTCTCTGTAACCCCTCTTGTGTGTTACACTGTTAAACGCTCCTTCTTGTACAAGAATAATAAATTCAACTTAAACTTTGATACTTTAAAATCCAGTCTTCCTTATTCCATAACAGAAACAACAAAATGATACTGATCACACAAGATTAAAAAGTCAAAGGATTGTATAACTACTGTATCTAGGCAAAGGATTTTATCTTAGGTGAACCGTCAGTGGGACTATTGTTTAGTTACAATACTGTAATAAGGACTCACAGATCTGCAGCAGGATGCGGTAGCCACATCTGTGCAGCTTGGAGGGTGCTGTCTGGGCTCCAGGGATCGGACTCGGCTCAGTGCCTGAAGAGAGCCGGGAGTGGATCCTCCTGCAGAACTGCATGAACAGAACTGCTGCAGCACTCTGTGGAGAAACATCAGCTCCACTGTTACCACTGTCATGAGGTGTATATACACCAGTGTTTCCCCAATGTGTGAGCACAACAACATTAAGTAACACATCAAGTCCTGTTGGACCATCTTCTCATTCTTCACAAGTCATCTACGTGAAAAGTAACGTTCAAACTTATACACGGTCTGTGCTTTAGTAGAGCAGCATAACTCCTCGTGGCAGCGTGCAACAAGTGAGCGAGCAGAGAGAGTGACAGTGAACAGAGAAACAATGGTACACAACAGGAAGTTGACAGAAAATGTAGTTTGTCAGTTAATAAATGCTACAGCTTCCCAAGTTAACGTTGACAACACGTTTTTTAACCGCTAAGTAGCGTTAGCTACGTTAATTAGCTGCTTGTCATTACGGTACTACCTGTGTGTGTCCAGAGGAGCAGGGAGAGGAGAGAGGAGAGGAGCAGAGAGAGGAATGAGGAGAGGAGCAAAGAGAGGAGAGAGGAGAGGAGCAAAGAGAGGAGAGAGGAGAGGAGCAGAGAGAGGAGTGAGGAGAGGAGCAGAGAGAGGAGAGAGAAGAGGAGCAGGGAGAGGAGAGAGAAGAGGAGCAGGGAGAGGTGTGAGGAAATGAGCAGAGAGAGGAGAGAGGAGAGGAGCAGGGAGAGGAGAGAGGAGAGGAGCAGGGAGAGGAGAGAGGAGCGGAGCAGAGAGAGGAGAGAGGAGAGGAGCAGAGAGAGGAGAGGAGAGGAGCAGAGAGAGGAGAGAGGAGAGGAGCAGAGAGAGGAGTGAGGAAAGGAGCAGGGAGAGGTGTGAGGAAAGGAGCAGGGAGAGGTGTGAGGAAAGGAGCAGGGAGAGGAGAGCGGCAGAGAGAGGAGAGGAGAGGAGCAGAGAGAGGAGCAGGGAGGAGTGAGGAGAGGAGCAGGGAGAGGCGCAGGGAGAGGCGTGAGGAAAGGAGCAGGGAGGGGAGTGAGGAAAGGAGCAGAGAGAGGAGAGAGGAGAGGAGCAGAGAGAGGAATGAGGAAAGGAGTAGGGAGAGGAGAGAGGAGAGGAGCAGAGAGAGGAGAGAGGAGAGAAGCAGGGAGAGGTGTGAGGAGAGGAGCAGAGAGAGGAGAGAGGAGATGAGCAGAGAGAGGTGTGAGGAAAGGAGCAGAGAGAGGAGAGAGGAGAGGAGCAGGGAGAGGAGTGAGGAAATGAGCAGAGAGAGGTGTGAGGTGAGGAGTGAGGAAAGTTTTAATAAAATTCATTATTAACTGGTTTCTGGCCTCACCCTCATGATTTCCACATGTACTGTTTGTATTTGTATTTCTATAAGACTGACCTGAGAACAGTCTACAGGGAGAGCATCAATGGCCACCCCACTGCTGAGCTCCACTACAGAAGAGCTCAGGCTGGATGTGGGCCGTGTCATTAAGTCTTCTGACTTGTAAATAAATAAAAAGGTGTGAGTAAATTTCTGTGTTGTGACATTAAATATTTAAAATATTTGCTACAGATAAATGTCAAAAGCTGTAAATTGATCCATACAAATACAAACGTGTACAATCCTGTCTATAAGGACTCCAGGGTCATTTAATTTGAAACTATTCTCACTCGCATGAATGCGGGTCAACTTCGCATCCTCATGGACACGGACACAGCAGCACTGCTGCTAAAAAAACACTCTAGGGGAAACACTGTACACTGCTGTACATGCCAGGAATGTTTAACCATGTCCTATGGAGAGCAAACAGTCTGCAGGGTTTCTCAACACACTGATAAGCCAGTTTACATGCAGTAGTATATATGTGACATACCCATCCAACAGCATCCAGGGCTGTGTAATGTGGAAGCTCAGCACAGCCATACTGAAAGGTCCTCTGTTGTCTCCTCCTCTTCTCATCCTGCTCTTTGTGAGAGCTGAAAACAGCACAAAATAAAATAAAACAATGTTTGTTGTCTGTATTAAGGCATCACACAAATACTGCAGACTGCTTTGTTTCTGTTCCCTCGACTAACCCTCTTCACTCCTACAGCAGATGCTGCTGGATGATGTAATGAGCTGAAAGGGAAGCAGTGAATGCGCTACAAGCAGAGAACGGGTTCAAAGACGGGTAAAGGAAGAAGAAACAATAGAGAAAAGGTAGCCTCTAAGGTTCGGTGTTAATTCAAGCTCTCTTTTCATCAGCTGATAATAAGACAAAGGCAACGTGCTTTTTCTTTTCTTCCTTCTTTCTACGGTTTTATCATCAGACCTGAAAAACGTATGAACACACGAAAAAGAAAAGGGAAAGTACCTGCTGTCAGAGGTGTGTCGAGAGGTCGAGAGGACGGTGGAGCTGCTGAAGACCTCGTCCTCCACATGGTGGTTCTGTGGCAGTCGCAGGGGGTTGTTGCCGTAGCATCGATGCAGAGCTGAGACGTGGTGGAAAAAAAACAAAAACAGCAGAAATAAGACATTAATGCCCAGTGTAATGAGAAAACTACTTAAAACATGCAAAACCTCATATAAATTCCTTGGACATTTCCAGGAAAGAAAAACTATATAATAATACGACAGACAGTTATTTCAGCTGGAGTTACTTCATTAGCAGTCCATTTAAACTCAAGTAAAGTTAATTTACAAAGAATACAAAGAGTATTTTAGCAGTAGCACATACAAATGCATAGTTCTGCAGTAACATGACTTATGTTTTGTATAGGTTTCTGATATATGTACACACAGACACATACAGAGAGATGTAAAAACACAAATCTAAAATCAGGTTTTCACACAAGGAATTTCTCTTGTGAGTTTTTGGTGCATGAAAAACATTGAGTTTAAATTGTTAGAGAACAGTGCATTTGTGCATTTGTGTGTATCTTTTTCATTTGTTATTCTAATGTTATTATTAACTCCCAGCCCTCTTTACAAAAGGAGTTTGGACAGCCCTGATCTAAAGAAACCAGCTGTGACAGGAAGTGACCTCACGTCACTGACAGGACCAAAATAAACCGGCTGACGGTGTCAGGTGCAGCGACAGAGCAAAAACTATCTTACGAACGTTTAAATGACTCACTCAGCCGTCAGATAAACACAATAAACAACACTCATACTTCATAACTGTGTCAGGAAACAACATGGCAGTTCCTCCAGGGTCAAAGACATTTCTCTCACCTCGGCCAACAAAGCCTTGAACTCTCCACATGGTTCGTCCTGTGCTGGAGCTTCATGTGCAGAGAAGAACAGACGTGTTTAGGTTCATCTTTGAGGAGGTCTGTGTGGCCTCACAGCTCCTCCTCCTCCTCCTCTTTCTTCTTGCGGTTTCACTCCCGCAACTCAGCTCGCGGTGTAATAAAACTACGGTCACGAGATGTGTCCAAGGAGGACAACCCCGGATGTGCCTCAGTTGACGCAATAGAGAAAGTTTGAGAACCACAGCGCCACTGTGCGGTGTGAGGAGGAATTACATGCACAGCGCTACTGTGCGGTGTGAGGAGGAATTACAGGCACAGCGCCACTGTGCGGTGTGAGGAGGAATTACAGCCACAGCGCCACTGTGCGGCGTGAGGAGGAATTAGAGAGAGAGAGAGATACTTTATTACTTTATTGATACCTCTACGGGGAAATTACTTTTTCACTCTGTTTTATTTACATGTCTCTACGGGGAAATTACTTTTTCACTCTGTTTTATTTACATGTATTTTAAACCCAGAACAAACACACACACAGGCAGTACAAGGGCTCATAGACATGCAATGTGGAGAGAGATGGTGGAGTGATGGGGAACCGGCCACCCTCTGGTTCCCAAGCCAAGTCCCTATGAACTGAGCTACTGCCGCCCGCCCGAGTTATAGCCTCAGCGCCACTGTGTGGTGTGATGGGGGAACAGCCTCGCAGCAGACAAAACTGCCCTGAATATTATTTTATGGAATAGGAGATGAAAAGGGACTAATTGTGATAGATAAATACCAAAGCAAGCATTAGTGTCTGGCTTGCAGGGCTGTCAAACTCTATTGCACTGAAAAATTTCCCATTTTTGACAGTATGTTGAGATCTTTTATGGTGTTCTTATAGAGGGGAAGAAAGCACTGGAGGCATGCTCCACTTGTATGTCAACCACCAATCAACAAATGAGTATTGCTATGTATTTAGTAATGTTGTCTTTTTGTTTTTGTTTTGTTTTAAAGTTCTTTTGGACCATCGGTGACACTTAAAGATGACTTATGCTTTGGACTGTGCCAAAAATCGCATTCTACTGTTCTGTCATGTTTTCCTTACTGAAGGTGAGCCTTACTGTGATTAATATGTTTTACACCTGTATTATTTGTTCTAGTGTGATATTCTCTCTGAAAATTAATAAACACACTTGTTGAAAAAATAATAATGTGCTATATTTTAGTTATTTGGGGCATCAATCAATGAGATGATTAGTGGTTCGATCCCCGGCTTCTCCAGACTGTATGTCACAGTGTCATTGGGCAAGTTGTGTGTGTGTGAATGTGTACGTATGATTTAGTTAGCTGAACAGTTGACACCTTGCATGGCAGCCACTGCCACTAGTGAATGAATGTTTGTGTGAATAAGATATGTAGTGCCCTTTAAGTGTTCAGAAGAGTAGAAAGGCGCTGTACAAGTATAGTCCATTTACCATTTATTTATGAATGGAATCAAACACACAATGTGTTGAAATAACATTAATTGGTGCATAGAGTTAGATGTTCTTGCGTTTGTTCATACTGCATTTGTCTATAATTTTCATATTTTTATGTATCTCAGGCTGTGTGTGTGTATTTATTTACATAAATTCCATTGTTGAATATCTCCTGGGACTACAGACTGCACATTCACATGAGGTCAAGTTATTGTGCTGTTAGATGCTGTATGCATACATATTAGAATGTTATATACATTTATTCACTCAGCACAAAGTAGTGTAACAAAAGCTGATTCTAGTGTGCTTAAATTTTGACTACTTTTAGGCCAACAACGTTTCTGCAGTGTGAAGAAGGATTTGACAATATTGGGTCTTTGCTACAATTTACGCTTTGTTAAACTAATTTTATTTTCTTTGTGCAAAGGCGATGATAATGGACTGAGAAATGTATAGAGTGGCCTTAATCAGGCAAACAAAATGTGCATTTA
Source organism: Larimichthys crocea (assembly GCF_000972845.2). Lineage (NCBI taxonomy): Eukaryota > Metazoa > Chordata > Actinopteri > Sciaenidae > Larimichthys > Larimichthys crocea. Next base: position 35,592,617 of record NC_040011.1, on the reverse strand, counting down.
TCTCTCTTTATGCACGTGTCTCTCTGTATTGCCACAGCCTTCAAATTAATATGCATTTTTCATTTGGAGACATTTTGATTAGTAGCATATTTAGCATGCAGGTGTTGCTAATGACATTTATTCAATTCATGACAGCATGAATATGTACCAGCATGCACAATACCAGGACCCTGAGACTGTCAAAATATCTTGTGTGAAAAAGGCCTATATATGACTATCACATATGGAACAACATGATTGTCTAAAAAGGTATTGTCATTCTGTGAAAAATTACAGAAAATATAATTTAATTTTTATTTGAACTGGGTTTAGATTAAACACCTTATATCTAAAATCCTGGCTGAGCTGGAGTTTTTTCCTGATTTGCATGCTGCAGGGCTTCTGTAAAACTTGGGTGAAAGTGGGTTTTAATTGTGACAAGAATGTGAAGAAGATGCCATTATCTTTGCAGTATTACACTATGAAAAAAATAGTAAACATAAGAGAATAAAGTGGAGCCAGTCTTAATTATACATCACAAAACTATCCTGCTTCTGAATAGTCCCATGTGTAAATATTCAGGGCACAGGCTGCATAAATAAAGAACTGTATTTTTTTAAAAACCTGTGCGCATACCACAGTTGAATAGTTTCAAATTGTAGCAATGATTAAATATGAATACCTGTGTTGAATACCAGAATTCCTAAAATCGATAGAAATTCAGCTCACCAGGGAAAGCAATGTTTTATTTTGAAATGAGGTTTCGACATATGAATGAGGCAGGTCTTATGATGGTGTCTAATCAAAAATGAACTGATGTTTTGACATTAAAATCCTACACTTCTGCATTTCTCTCTCATACATAGTTTCTCTGAGGACACATAAATGTTTGTTACATCTAGGTAATGTTTCTCAGAATTGAAGAGTCAGTTCAGTTTTACATGGAACTGTATAATGGGCTGAGCGGTGGTGTAGTGAATAAGGAGGCTGTCCTTCAACCAGAAAAGGTGGTACTGATCTATCTGTCTAGATGAATAAAGGATTCACTGAGGGGTTCAGGGGTTGATTTAGTAAACTGCACAGAGCTCATCACTCACCCTGCAGGACGGTTTGGCTTTTCTTTCCTCTACCCATGGGTCAAACAGTGACGCACGCACAGGTTCTTACTGGAAACATACACACTTTCAGTCAAATGGGGGCTTAATCGGGGGCTGAGGGAGGAGATCTGCAGTTGTGAAGTCAGATTAAACTTGGAATAATTCACTCTTTGTCCAGTTTCCATGGTGACACAGTCATCATGTCTTTCACTTAGCATCCTCCTTGGGCGAATATGTCTAGCCTGCAGTAGTTTGTAATGTTAGCAAGATCTCTGCACTGCCAAATAATGTTTGCAGATTCGCCTGGGGCCAAATTTGTCTGGGCAATATGGAAAACACAGCGTCGAGCTGGAAACAGGTTCCCACTAGACCTGACTAATTGAGCAGTTTGTTTTTACCCACGTTTCAGTCTGTACCCAAGTTCTCAAGTTTTAGAAATTTAAAGCAGGGTGGGGACTTAATAAATGCTAAGCAATTTTGGAAATCTCATTTGCTCTTATTTGTAACTTTTAAACACTTTTCCCTTGTCAGTGGAGTTTATGACTTTCTGTCTGCCTGCTTGTTCACAAGCTAATTCTAAGCAATGTGTGAAAGCATGGTTATGAAGCTAAATACTACTGTAGGCAGTGCTGAAATGAAACTGGGTAACAATTACCACAAGTACTTTACTTGAGGAGGCAGAGGAAGAAGTACTTATATTCTATTTACTTCAGCATTTCATTGCTTGCTTCATACTTTTACTCCAATACATTTATTGGACAGCTGTTTTTCAAGATTTTACATGAAAACATACATACCATTCGAAAGTTTGGAAATGCCTTCCACAAAACCTGTTGCTTATTGCAGTCAGACGACTGAGAGTCTGAAGGTCTTTCATGGCTTTCAGTTGTAGAAGGTCCTCTTTAAAAATAAGTGTTTTTTGTCTGAATGTTTTCAAAAAAGTGAAGAAGTATACAATGGTTCAACCAGACTGATGACTGAAAGGACAAAAAGAGACAAAGATCCCTAAGAGCAACAATTAAATGAAACTGTATGAAATGAGTCATTGTTAAAAGAATATAAAAGCCTGGCATTAGATCTAAATAATAATAGGTTACTTTTTCAGTGTCAAGTGCACAATAATGCCTATAACAATTACAGGACATACAAATATCAGATGACCATACTATAAACAAATCACAGTTTAAACCTGTTTAGTCCAACCATTAACTGCAAAGGACCAAAGGACATCAACATCGCAAAATATGAGAGCCTAATTGCACCGTCGTGATGCAGTAATGATCTCAGAGAATTTATGCTTTTCTGGAGTGGAGCTTCTCCCCTGTCATTTCAAATGTAAATGATATGTCTAGTGTCTGAATTATACTGTTTTTATCTGTGTTAAGGTAGCAATTATTCATGATTCTTCATGGTAATTCCAAAACTTCTGAACAGTAGTTTATGAGCTCATAAAATACAACACAGTGTTGAAGATTAAAACAATGGTTCCAAAGCCAGTTTAGCTTGTGACCCCGAACTGAAAAGCACTGTCTTTTCTCTGCACATTTGAATATGTGGCAGGTGCGTCGGAGGAAAGAACAATTTAAATCGAAATGAGAAAACTCCCACACGTTGTAGCGAGACAGTAAGCAGATGTCTGTGAGTTGTTAGCAGTTCCACCTGAGAAAGATTTTGACTTTTTCAATTTTTTTATCTCACCCCTCACATTTGTCTGACTCCTTAGTAGACAACTATAAATGTAATTTGTAACAATATATCAATCACATGGGATGTTTCCCTGCAGAATAATAACTTTTACTTTTACTTCAAGTAGAGCTCCATCGTTATAAGACTTTTAGAAGTAGGATTTTAAATGGAGAACTTGCATTGCTGCAAGCTCCCCCTCCACACAAACAGCACACGCTCACTGCTGCTATACACCCCGTTACCCCTTTCACCCCGACCTCTGGAATCTCAAGCCCTTGTACTTCTCATTCAGAGGAAGGGGAGGGAGGGCAGACATGGACGGACGTGTGGTGGAACCCAACTGGATGACCCGTTTATTTTGTTAGCTGTGTTTGCTGGTGTGAAGCTGGTCTTCAGAATGTGTATATACATGTGTGAGTGGGTGAGATGTGTGTCTTATCTTACCATAGTAAGACTTTACTATCCTCACATAATCTGTGGCTGTTGAACTGTGGATTACAGAGGATTTGTTCAAAGCAGAGTAAGCCTTGGGCGAAGTTGTAGATTTTGTTTGTCTGGCAGAGAAAGCATGCCTGTGTCCTGTGTTATAGTAAAGAAGTGACTGACTGTGTATACATATGTGCATTACAAGGCCATGGCAGCAAATCCTTCAAGCACGAACAGCGTGAAGAGAGGCAGAGACTTAGGTTTGTGTACTAAATTAAGTGAAGGGGGTGGGGGATTTAAAGAAAAGGCACAGGGGGTGTTTCTTGCCCCTCTCTCCCCTTTTTTCTCTCCCTGCCGGTCTCCTTGGTCACACACATGCACACATCCTCACACACACACACACAAACACTGACGAGGGCTCAGTCTTGCTATGGCCACCACCACCACAGAGGAGAGCTCTCCGGTCCCGGCAACCATAGCACCCCAGAAGCCTGACTTGGAAAGTAGCGTAGAACCCGGCTCAGCAGCAAAGCCTGAGCCCAGCGAGGCCCAGCATGACAGAGAGGAAAAAGAGGAAGAGGAAGAGGAGGAAGGTAGTCCAGGGCAGGAGAATGCAAGAGGGAAGAGTTTGGACCCGGAGTGGGTGGAAGAGAGGTTCAGGATTGACAGGAAGAAGCTGGAGAACATGTTGTATGGTGAGTGCACTGAGAGATGCCTAAGCTCCATCGTTTTCCATTGGCACTGTTATCATTCTCACACTCTTATCTATAAACTGCTTTTTCTGAAAGTTATTCTGTTTTGGTGCCTTCCTTCCTCACAGCCTGTTATCTACCTGACCCTGTGTGTCTGTCAGGGCCTTCAGCTGGCTATGTCCTTGTTGTCAACATCACTTTAACTGCCATCCACTAAGCACATGTTGCTGCACCATCATTGATTTATGACCTGCAATGGCTTATACATTCAGAATATTTGTTTGGTATCATCATTCCTATCTGCGAAGCAGAGGTAGTCTATTAGTTATCACTGCATGGCAGGTTTATGACAAATGCCTCCCCTGTGTTACTGAAAAAAACTCTCTCTGACAGTGTGCTACTGCTGCAGATAGAGGCTGATGTTTGTCTGTTTGTCCTCACACAGACACTTGATGGGAAAGCTTGGTCAATACAACTCAGATAACTATCAGTTGTTTAATGTGTGTGCAGGTGGGACTGAGCTTTTGCAGCTGTTTGAGCAACCTCAGTCAGGCATTAAGAAACGTATCTCATCCCTTTTGGCAGTAATCTATCAGACTGCACTTGAGACTTCACCCTAATAGGCTGAGGACCACTCTGTTTTTTTTTTGTTGTTGTTTTTTTTAACACACATCCTCTTGATTTTGCACTTTAATTTTTCGGTCAAGTGGGAGGTCTTTGCGTCAGCAAATGCCATTGATGTGATAAGCTGTCTCCAGGCTAATTTGTGGTTGTGCCCCCCAACCACCACCTTCTCTCTCCACCCCGTACTGTTCTCTTCCCATTCCTCAGCTCTGGCCAGCGTAACCCATAGTGATGAGGGGGGTTGAGGGCGTTCCTGAGTCTCCCCCCCGTATCCTGTAAATGTCACTGTGGAGCGATGGCCTTTTAAAATTGTTTATGTTCCCGGCAACCTCTTGTTCCAGTTGCTTGGCAAATTTCAGCCGAGTCAACATTTAAATGTTGACTTTACACAACAGAGCAAACAGAGGAATATTGTGCTGCTGACCAACAAAACGTGACAAATCACACTGCAGGAATGTGTGTTATGTGTTCTTTATGTTCGCTTGATGTTTGTCTTACAGCTCCGAAGCATGGGGATGGTGAGACAGGAGAGGAGTTTTTTGAGAGAGTAAGTAGAACATTTCATTAATAACCAAAATATGAAACAAAAAAATGAAAGCTGCTCTCCTCAGTGAAATCCACTGATACTCATCAGTGCACAAAGCATCCCGGTTAAATGTAGCTTACAGATCAGCGAGAGCATCCCTGTCATCATTTTAACATTTGTTCCACACTCTGCATCCAGTGATTACCGGTTTTATGGAGGTGATAATTGCAGTCTTTGAAATGCAAATGAGACATTGTATTCTTAGATGGAAGAGATCTGCCCTGGGTCTCGATGTGTTTATGTGTGTATGCGTTGGTTGTGTGTGTGTCTTTGTGGCATACAATGACAGCTCTTTGCTTCTCACGCTCTCCTATTGTTCGTGCCTCCACAGGTGATGAGAGAAACTGACACTGAGGTGAAATGGCCATCCAAACTGAAGATTGGAGCCAAATCAAAGAAAGGTGACAAATTCTTGACATTTGATTCACATCATCTCTGTGTTTTGTACCTTTCCGGTAGCACCTTTTTGTTCTCGCAAATTGATTTACCATTCACCGCAGTGCACTCAGATGTATAGCATTTAAACTGAACTCTTCTTTCCATGTAGATCCACATGTGAAGGTGGAGGGGAAGAGAACCAATGTTTTGGAAGCCAAAAAGAAGATACTAGAAGTGTTGGAAACCAGGGTGAGGGCTCTGCTGTTTGATTTTCACAATTTGTTGGAACAGTTACGTCAACTATGTACAGATGAAAACTTTTGCTTCCCTTCAAAATAAGTTTTTTTTAATTGTAAAGGTTACTTATTTATTTATTATGTTGAACCTGCTCCCATTTACATTTGAAGGCAACTTAAAATTGAAAAGTAATCTGCACAAATGACATCCCTGTTTATATAAAATCCAGGTGAACAAGGTGACTCTGAAGATGGATGTGGCATATACAGAGCACTCCCACGTGATTGGAAAAGGTGGTGGAAACATCAAAAAGGTGATGGAGGTCACGTCTTGTCACATCCACTTCCCCGACTCCAACCGCCACAACGTTGCTGGAGAGAAAAGCAACCAGGTAACGCTAACGCCACAAACTTTCATGTTGAAAACATGAAAACAAGCCTATTTAAAAGCCCTTTATTTTTTTCTGCTTTGGCCAGGTGTCCATTGCTGGGCCCATAGAAGGAGTGGAGGAAGCAAGGAGGAGGATAAGAGTGAGTGGTCAAAGTATAATCTGAGTTGAGACTACCCAGAATAGATTTTTTTCTGTCTCAAAACTCAATTTCTTCACTCCTGTCAAGACACAGCAATCAATAGAGTGATTCATAGAAAGGCGGGCACAAAGAAGACAGGCATATATGTCAAAAACACCGCTGTTTGTCTTTGTCTGTCTCACATCTCTTTATTTTCCCCTCCTCTCTGTCTCTTCTCCTTGTTTTCCATCCAAACTTTGACACAGGACCTGCAGCCATTGTCTCTGACCTTTGACCTCCCAGTCAGCCTGGTGCCCCAGACTCTGCCAGATGCAGGCTCCCCACTCATCCAGCAAGTAGTCCAGACTTTAGGGGTCAGTGTGAGCTTCAGGGCCGTGCCACCTCATCCTCAGGCACAACCTGGCTTCTACGAAAGCTGCTGCACGGTCTGGGGCCTGCAGGGCAATGCAGCTGCTGTCAAGGTTAGTGTCAGACATTTTAGGGACATTTATTACAGTTTATACACATTCAAATATGTCATGCATATATACATCATCATTTGACAGAAGGCGACTTGCATCCTGATGGACCTGTTGCTGGGGTCCGAGGTCACAGGCGGTATAGTGAGAAGCCAGCTGGATGTCACTTCCCAGCAGCATGTCTTTCTGTTGGGGCAGAACGGAGCTCACTTCATGAGCGTCATGCAGCAAACCCAGACTCAAATCATCCTTCCAGACCTCAGTGCTCCTCAGAGCCCTCCCTCACTGCTCATCCAGGGCAGTCCTGACGGAGTGTGTCTGGCTCGGCAGCAGCTCATGGTACAGTGCAGTGTGTTGTTTTTGTTCAGGTAGTATTGTGCTGAAGGACATGAGGCGTAGCAATTTGTTTATTCTTGTTTCTCGTGTTTCTATGCCATCTATATATCTAGTTCTGCTGTGATAACAAAATGTTTTCTTTATCTGTGTGACATTAAGTGTGATGTATGTGTCTTTGTATACACGTCTAGGACTGTCTGCCTGTTTGTTTGATGTTTGACATGCGTGAAGATGGCGAGGCAGATCCTTGTAAACTGTCTCAGATGATGCAAGACCTGGGAGTCTTCATTAGTGTCAAGCCAAAAGTAAAACAGACCAACAAGGTACAACTGTACACTTTGTTATTGTTAGAATCAGTCCATCTAAAAAGAAACAGTAATGTTGTTGTTTTGTTGGACATCTGTTCTTTTTAAAATGTACTTTCAGTCTCAGACTATAGAGTTTGTGATTGTTTATTTCATACGTGCTGGATTAAATAAAAAATATGTATTGAAATATTGTTCATTTTTTATTTTAGATGAAAAACTACTCCGTGTAGTCTCACATGCTGTAGCAAGTTGAATACTGATGTAAAACTCTGTATTGGTTTGCATGTATCAGTCAGTGGTGGTGAAAGGTCTAGAAAGGAACATCTCCTGTCTCTATGAGGCCCGCCGTCTGCTCCTGGGGTTGGATTCTTGTGAGACTGCCAAGGTAACCGAGATGACCCCTGACCCTACACTGGCTGGCAGCGAGCTGACTAACTATTGGCTCAACATGTTACTGCAGCAGCTTCGCCTCTCTGAGCAGGGTGAGCATATATGTATCTCTGTGGGTGTGTTTCCAGTTGGATTTTAGAAAGCTACTGTATTGAGAAATGTAATCACATCCTATAAAAACAACAGCAAAGGCATAAAACATCATTACAATCGACAATGAAGCACACTAAACAACAGAGTGCTTCTCTGGTGTTTAGTGTGCTTCATAAAACAATTCTTAAAAAATAAAATGCAATCAAGTAAAGCTTAATCAGCAAGCAAGCTTTTAAGAGCAGTTTTAAAACATCCATAATAGATTCTAGTATACAGATATGAGGAGACAGGGAGCTCCACAGTTAGGGTGTACCATAGGAGTAGGCCGACACCCACTATGCTGCTGGTCTGAGAATGGCTGATAATAACGTTATGTAAATCTGCAGTTGAGGATCATACCGAGCGAGAGTCTGAAGGAGGTCTGTGAGATAAGCAGAAGCTCGGTCATGACGTGCTTTAATCAAGTGGGATTTGTGTGATCTGTGAGTTCTCGATGAGTTGAAGTTGGTGAACACATTTGTTGGGGATGCCACCCAGCATTCCATTCAATGTGAGATGTTACAAAAAACATTGACTAAATGGGGTGATGTGCTAAGGTCTAGAGATGTTTTACAGATGGAAGAAGGCAATTCAGGAGATATTGTTATTGATATGTGGCTGGAGAACAAAAGGCTACTGTTCAAGATGACACAAAGGGTATTTAATTGTGTTGAGACAGGTATGGCGGCTCAAACAATGGAGAGCGATCAAATATTAGATTTTGAGAGTGTGGATTGGATTTAGAAGGAGTATTTCAGGTTTATCTGTTCGCATATATTACCTGGTGGGTTTATTTTGGAGTTTTCCGGTGAAGGACTGAGCAGTACTCTGATGTTGTCTTTAGAAAATAATCATATATTCACTCTTCAGTGTATTCTCTCTTTATCAATACAGGAACGTTTCTGTATCAGTTGTCCTTTTAACCTTTTTGTGAAGGATGTCTTTTATGCACATATTTTATTTTATTCATTAATACTCACTACTATGTCACCTCTTGTTGATCAGGTTCTGTTCTTACTGCCACTCCAGAGGTTTTGAGTGGTACTAAGCCTCGCCCCTCCCCTCCACCAGGTCTCACCCCTCCCGCTGACGAGGGGAGGACAGGACTGAAAGGAACAGACAGCCGGCCACTGGAAAAGGTTTGTCATGTTTTAAGGTCAAACTATACCAAACAAATCATTGATAGATAAACCTCAATAGAGAATAAACATGATTTCTCTCCTCTACTTCAGATCTTAGAAAATGAGGACCTGTCCGGCCAGTCAGAGGATGAGAGCTCCAAGGTCGTGGCAATGTCATCATCTGAGGTGTATGATGCCGTCAGCAGCATCGGTAGGATGGGGCTGGTGGGTCGGAGGGGGAGTCTCCAGGGTCCTGAAATTACCAAGGTTTTCATCCAGGGCAGACGTCATTCAACAGGGCAGGCACTAACATACAGGTGAGCATGCAAAGAACAAAAACAACAAAACAAAACAGAAAAAAAAAAAAAATGCTCGACCAAGGTTTTGTTGAGTCCTTACAATGACTGTGAACAGACCCCCCCTCCAGAGAGTGATCAATACACCCACACATACACCTACATGTGCCAGATCTGCTGAGAATCTTCACAAAAAACTGAGACGGAGAAAGGACAGCTTGTTGACCTCGTCTATATTTTGCTTTTCGCTGAGTCTCTTACTTATTTGGTTCTCTGGAAAAAAAAAAAAACTTTGTAGAATGGTGCGGTTTTAATGAAGCATCTCTCCCCTTAATGCAAACCATAATTATACAACATCTTTGAAATCCTTTTTTCGGTAATGCTGCTGTTGCTCTGGGGAAAGAAATAATTCATAAGCTCTCAAATGTTGCACACAGCCATCACAATTTAACCTTGTGTATGTATGTGTGTCTCCTGAATGTGCCAGATTGCTGAACGCAGAGACCGAGGGAGGGAGGAGTGAGCGGAGGAACAGCCTGAGGAGAGACGTGATGCTGGCTCAGGATGTTCGCGCTGACTCATCCAAGGCTGAGGTGAGAAAAAACAGGAATTGTAGGTCTCTTTTTTTTGCCACCACAAAATGATGCATTGCACCTTTTGACAACCTTATTAGACTACAGCTAAATCTCAGTGGAGAGACAATGAAGTCTTTCCGAAACCCAGCAAACTTTTGACAGTGAAGGTGTGATAGTATTTTAAAGATGAGGAGATGTATGCAAGTCAGAAAGAGGAGACAAAATTTAATGCCCGAAATTTCTGCACATCAAACTGAAGATAGATTGAAAACAACAGGAACATTTTATTTGCAGTATAACCTATTTATCTCCACATCCCTGACCTCGCTGCAATTTGATTTTGGGAATCGATTCTTGTGTTTGTTTGTGTTCCTTCTTATTTGTCATGTCTCACTCTCAAAGGTTACTGCATAGAGGATTAACAAGTTTACTGCCACAGCAGCAGGAAGGTTCCCCCTGCCTGTCCTCAGTAATCAGAGAAAAAAAAAATCAATTTCATGCATTATTTACCCACCTTATTTCCTGTTTATGCTTTGTAGGATTATGACTACGAGAAAAAGAAACTGCTGGCAACCAGAGGTTAGTGCTTCTAAATGTTTAATATTTTTTCCTGTCTTGTGGTTTCAGGAGCTCTGCACTTCTGCATCAATAATTAGGGCACTGCTAAGCGAGCATTTCTTTTTTTTATCGATCGATTAGTTGCTGTATACTGCAGATAAATATATTAAAAATACATTTTGCAGGCGGAATTAAGTCCAAAATGAATTCTCTATATTGTTGTTTTGATCGTCAAATGGCCACTTTTATACAACCAAGCTGCTGTTTTATTAGCTGGTCAGGGCACATACTGGAAAAGTAGTTTATGTCAGCTCCCCAAACAACACTAAATCGAAGGAATTCTGTAAAAGTGCAGAAGTTTTGGTCATAATGTTGTTAAAACATGATTTAATATCATATGATTATCCAGGATGAAGTAGCCTTTTTAGCTCATTCAAGCACGTTATGGAGGGAGCACATTAATATCCTGTGCAGAGGCAGGGACTTGATAGAGGGGGGCTATTTCGGAGCTGCACACTGCCAAGACAACTGATGAAGGGGACCTGTTTATGGGCTGCACTGTGCCAAAGTTATAATAGAGTAGCACTGGCACTCCCACTTAATTCACATAGGGCAAATACACAATGCCTATAACACACACATGCATCCAAACACAGTTGTCTTCTGTGCACCCTCATTCACACACATGCATGGACACACACGCACACACACACACACACACACACACACACACACACACACAGGAAACACTATCTCATCCATCACGCAGAATGAGAGATACTGGGAAGATCTGCAGCCAAATGGTGCTAAATTCCCTCAGTGTTGCTTTATGGGATTATGAATTAGCAGTTTGAATGGGCCATCTGCCTCACAGTCATTAAGACACCCATATGCCAGTATATGAATGGGACATTTACTCACAAAAAAATCCACACACGCACACAAACGGCAGCCCACCAGTTATAATCTTATTGACATCCCACTCTTTGAAGCGCTGCTACATTTTTTTAATCCCATATTCACACATAGATTCTGTTCCAGTGCCAAAAAGTGACCCAGGGTCACTTTTCTGTCATTTGAATGTGTGTATCTGTCTCAGTCTCAGAAATTTGAATTTTATTAAATATGCCACATGCTGGCAAGGAGAAGCATCGTTTGTTATTCATTATTTAACACCTGAACCCGGCTTGTCCAATTCAGAATATCAGAGTAAATGAGAAAACCTGTGGTGCATTTGTATTGCATGCTACATGCTATCAGTGTGCTATAGTCCATATGTTGAATTTATCAAATTATCAAATTGATTAACAAATGGCTACATGTAATGTGACAGTAATGTAATCATAGTGAACCCACAGAGAATCTGCATTTCCCTTCAATATGACAAAGCATTTTTAGTATCTTTCAGCTCAATGTTTTGGTTCCAGGTATCTTTATTGTTTTGGTTAACTCTGACCGCTCTTATCAGAGCAGCTCTGATAAACCATTGTATGCTACATGCCCAGCACTAAACTGCAGACAAAATTTAGATATTATCGGGTCAACTTAGTGAAACATTTAGCAGCTATAAGCCAGATGTTTCTCTCAGTAGTTGGTAGGAAGCAAAACAGCTGAAAGAAGAGCAAATATTAGATTTACATTCAACAAGTGGCCAGAACCATGACTCAAGTGAATGAATGAGTTGTGTATGTTGCAGCAGTTTTTCAAGCTTGTGTCCATTGCCCTCAAGAGGCTAAAATAATTAGGTAATGCAGCTTTAAAGCTCGTATTTTCATTCCTTGTGTTTGTGTTTTTTCAGCTATGCAGAGGAAGCCAGTGGTCACAGAAGTTCGGACGCCCACAGACACCTGGAGCGGCCTTGGCTTCTCCAAGTCCATGCCAGCTGAGGCTGTCAAAGAACTGCGCAACATCAGCCGACGCAGCTACAAACCCTACCTGAGCACCATCAATAGCCAGCATCAGGTATAAATGAATATCCTGCTAACTTAATGTCTGGTTTAACAACAACAACAACAACAAAAATCAACTTCCACCTTATTGGAGTTCATTTTATTTAACTTTAGCTGAGTTGGCTTGACATAACTGACTTTTGCTGAACTTGTTAAATTCTTTTGAGCTGCCAGAGCTGTTTTTTGTTGCACTGCGGTGAAACAAGCACCCCTACTGCATCCCCACCAACACTCTCATTTATTGGTATTGCCCTCTAACGGTTTAAAGCATTTATCACACTGTGTGGTAAGTAGCACCAATTTGTATGCTCAATTACTTTGGGTCTGATCCTATCGCCTCAGCTGCTCTCAACAACCTGTTTACCTGAACTGTTTCAACTCGTCTCCCTGGCTCTTAAAAAGCCCCTTGAACGGCTGCAGTCTGGCTGCTCAATAGCAACTGACAAAGAAGCAGACTCACTTAGGTTAATAAGAGCAAGAGGCTCAGACGATTTCAATTTTCTTCTGAGATTCAGGCAGCTGGGAGGATTCATACACTATTACAGGTCAGCCAAGAGGGGCAAATGAGCTTGTTTAGACCCATGATTAATCACCTTTCTTATTAAATCTTTGGATCTATGAACATTATGTCCACTGAAACCTTCTGCACACAAGAGAATTTGTGATCACTTGTAACCATTTGTCTAATGACCTCAAAAGAGAGATGAACGAAGGAGGTAGTGACAGAAGTACAAGGTGCTGGTGTGAAATATTCACAGATGAAAGAAACTCTAGTTCATTTTTAATACCATCATAATGTCTCTGTCTCCTTCTAGTCATGGGCTGCACAGATGGGGAAGGTGTACAACGGCAGTGATTCTGAGAACTGGAGAGACAGACGTGGATCCACGTCTTCATCCCTGCCTGTCTCTTCCTCCTCCTCCTCCTCCTCCTCCTCTTCTGCATCCTCCCCATCCTCACCCCCACCTACTTTCTCCTCATCCACCTCCTCCTTCCCTGCATTTGCATCCTCGATGAACAGAGGCAGAAATGACAAACCCTGTAAGTCTTACCTCTGTGTGGTTTTAAGCTAGACAAAACAGGCTGGTGCACTTCTAACCATTTCCTCTTGAACTTTGACCGGTGATATTTAGCGGAGAACTTCCAGAGCAGCAGCAGCTACTTTGAAGGTGTTTGCTCATCAAGGAGGGCATCAACCTGCAGTCAGCGGAGCCCCTCCCCCCAGAGGACTGATGACCTGCCTGAGCTGCTCAGCCAACTTGGCCTACTTAAATACATCGATGTGTTTGAACAACAAGAGGTAAACATAGATATAGAGTTGCAATGCATCATTTTCTGAGTGCAAACATTGAAAAAAAAAATGTGTGAAAATACATTTCCATCATCAACTGCAGATATAACACACAAGTTTTGAGTTGAGTTGGCTGCGTTTAAGAAGTTTCTGCAGAGAAACACATAAACTGTTGTAGCCAAACCAGCGTTATGCATTATTAATGATTCATTATGCAAATGTTCTCTGTAATCTGTGCTCATCTAGATTGACTACCAGACTTTCCTTACTCTGTCTGATGAAGATCTGAAGGAAGTGGGCGTCTCCACCTTTGGAGCCAGACGCAAGATGCTATTGGCAATCTCAGGTGAGAATATGATGTCCAATCTTAGACTCAGATCTGCTTCTCCATCTGTTAACGTGGTAGGTGGCGCTTGCCTCCTCTCGTGAAAATCATTACATTATTTATCTTCCTGTACAGACCTGAACAAGAGCAAGAGGAGGCTCTCAGATACACCAGCAGTGAAGCCTGGCTACCTGGAGGGTGGGGCTAGTGGTCGACTACCAAGAATCATGGATCTAGAAGTTCCTGCTCAGAGTAATCGCTGGTGAGAGGAAATGCCAACCAGCTCTGAGCTCCATCTGACTGACGTGGAGCTATTCAGCCTCTTAAAAGATATACAGTGATGCTATTGCCAGTGCAGAGGTCTAATCTCTGCCTGTTATTGAAGAAAAATGGATAAATGTGAAAATGCCCTGAAGAGCAGTAAACATTATGGAAACGTGCCTTTAATCTACAGCCATACTCCAAAGCTTTTTTTTACAAAATCAAGACAAGGAGGTCTTCGCTTCCAAACCTCTGATTCTATGAGAAACAAACTGTATGAAACACAATGTTGATCCTTTGTGGTATCTTTTGTCATCATAAAGTGCCTTTCTTATACAAATTATCACTTCTAAACTTTGAGCATGTCTTTTACGCCTGTGTTAACCACTACATTTATGCAATTGTAAATAAAGATTTACAAAAATAAATGACATTGTGCTATGATAGAGATGATGAATAAAATGTTGCTGGTTAATGCATCTAAACTGGGACTTTTTGGGGCTTTTCTTAGAGAGTTGACAGGACGTGAGGGAAGAGATCAGAAAAAATGACGTGCAAAAAAGGTTCCACAGACAGACTATTATTATGTAGTCAGCGCCTTAAATCCTTAAGTCACCAGCATACCCCTCAGAGCTCTATTATTCATCCAAACCACATGTAACTAGTGCTAGTATGAGCTGTCTCTCTACTCAAAGTTAAAATCAGACCACAAGAGGGCACTGGTGTCACACAATGTGTTTAGCAATTCAAGTCACATTTGTTTGCTGCACAAAAAATAATGGATTTGTTTCAGGAAGAAGTGACAACAGCAATAACTCCACGAGCTCCATGTGTGCAAGGTGGAGTTGGCTTTGAAATATACAGTAGCAACAATCAGATAAGGGGGAAAAATGAATTTGAAAACCCATATAGGTCAATACATTTATTGGTGAGAGGGTAACGTGACACCCATTTGAATGTGGTTTGGTCTCACTTGATTGCTCACCTGAAAATTCCAATTTAATTTGTGACTGTTGCCAAGAGTGAAGCCACTGGAACCACTTATGAGTTGTTCTTGTTTAATTTATTTTGCAGAGGGCTACACCCAGCAATTTAGTGCTATCACAGGGACCTCACTGGCAGAGTATTAACAGGAACCATGGTATAATCTCACTAAATTTGCACATTTGGAATTGTGTTGTTGGTTACCACATTGAAGTGAATGATCCAAGAAACCTCCACCGGGGGGCATGAGGGGGTCTGATCCGTTCAGACGCTTCCCAAGCTGGCTGGTGCAGTGGCAGCCAAGCATGAACGAGAGTGTGAGTGGAAGTGGTGGGCTGTGACAGATTAGGGAGAGATGATCCCTGCTTATTACAGTGTCTCTGCCAATTACATATGCAGGCTTTAGACCAGTGATCCTCAAGTCTGGTCCTTGGGCTCTGGAGCACTGCTGGATTTCTATTCCATCAGGTAGCTAATTTTATTCTCCTGTGGTTGGCGGTCTAAATCGGTCCTTGATCACACAGCTAGAATGAAAACTACCTGAAAGTAGCAGCAATATGGACCCTGAGGACTTTGGAGAGCCACTTGGACTTTTCACCTGCTAAAGTGGCAATCTTGACAAATGGCCCAATTACATGGAAGGTATGCTAAAAAAAAGCCATGAGTGGATTCCATTTTCAGCCTCTTTTATTTAAGTGCTCTAAACTTCTCAATATTAAGAAGATGTAGCATAGGTTAATGTTTAAATTTTATAAGCTGGTTTTTGAGAGAGTAAAGATGCCAGTTTTAAAGCTGCTATAATTAAGAATTTGATATTAATAATGGATCAAATGACCTCTATCGACTAACCTACAGTCACTCATTGGTTCCTCTCAGCTCTGCTGAGCATTTCCTGCAACTTTACTGTTTTGCTTCACTTTCGCTGCTCTCATCTGCTGTATTTTTCAGCCACAGTGAAACAGCTCTATAACAGACTGTACACTATCTACTCAGCACCCAAGGACAGGCAGACAAAGTTAGTGACTATCTGGTGAACATGGTGGTGCATTTAGAAGCTAAAGAACCAAATATTGTCCTCAGAAATGGGTGCATATCAAAAACAAAAGAATATTGGACTTTTTCACCAGACATGTCTTCAAATAAATGATATTGTTGCGCTTTGTGAGCTGTGTCTGCAAATACAGTCAACTTGATGATGATGTATCAACATTGTTTACAGCTTGTTTGTGCTGCCAACAAGTGGCCAAAAGATCAGTTAGTGCAGATAAGATTCAGTGTTTTGATCTGGATGGTGTCTAGTTTCCATATGTCCATCATGTGGCTTAAATTCACTACAAATCTATGTCTACTATACAATAGATATTACCATATAGTTTTATATAGTAGTAATTATTATATTATATAATGGAATATTTAGGTTGAATACATTCATAAATTTACATTTCCCATGACTGATTGATGGACTTGACAGAATATAAGGAAACCAGAAACAACCTCAGACACCACGTGATGACCACGGTATTTAAAAAATAACAAAACAGTATTTATCGAGAAGAGATTTTGCCAAAGGAAGCATTGTCTTATTATGATAAGCTGAAAACGCTTGGTGTATGAAGCATGATGTATTGGAGAAAAGCGTTTTCATTTTGATGGATGTTGTGATGGACCACACTAATAATTAAGAACACACACATCTCACATTAAATGGCAAACTTCATCAGGCTATTTCCTTTTGTTGAGGAAAAAAGACCACAATTGCATAACCCCCCTGCTCATAGTCCATCACCGGTCTCCATGGAGACCCTGGTTTGATGGAAGAGGAGTCATCTTTCAGTGAAGCTATCCGAGGATAATAAAGAAGCAGCCAACAGAGAAATGAAACAGAAGAACGGAGTCCCTTGAGTGTAAAACACAACCACGCATCTCCCTTACTGAGATGAAGACAGAACTGACTCCAGTGAGATTGGAGAGTGGAAGAAAATAGAAACAATAATGAGCGACGTGAGACTGCTGTGTGTAATAAATGTGTCTTGTGGTGGCTGGAGCTCCAAGTTGAGAGGAAAAAAAAATAAAAAAGTGAATGGGATTTTGATTATTTGAATATATCCACCTAATTCCTATTACCATGATACCTTTCCTGAATTATGGGTGCAATTTCTGGTTATTGCTTTCACTGGACTGGTGGTAATAAATGGAGAAATAAATTAGGTCGGAACACAGACTGTCACATCTTCTACAACCGAAGAATGGATGGACGATGGAAGAAGTGAAAAAATGTGACATTTTGGGACATGCGCCTTATGCTTTCTTGCTGACCGTTAGACGAGAATATTGACATCATTGTCACGTCTGTATGGTAAATATAAAATTATAGGCAAATTTAGGACAGCACACAGATTGGAAACAGTGGAAACAGCTAGTCTGGCTAAATAAAGTATTTCAAACGTGTTAATTCTTGGGATTTAGAGGTTCTGGTAGGTTGACTTTGTTACCTTTGGACAGAGCCTAAGTTTACCCAACACACATTAGAGCAGTATCAATACTCTCATCTATATTTTTCAAAAAGGAAAGGACAAAAGCTGTAACATACTGCTAGCTCTTGCAGAAAGGAATATGGTGTATACAATTCAGAAAAGAGCTGCATGTAATGAAAGATGCACAAATGAAACATTCTCTTTACAGCTTTCGTCATGTAGCCTGATGACATGATGATGCTGCACCAGCCAGGTTCCCAGAATTGGGTGATTATACACCCTCCACAGCTACTGGCATAATTTGATGCACATAGTTAAGCCCATTGTCTATTGTATCTGACAGAGTGTGTTGTGAATTGCTGAATACGCTGTTTCAAGCCAGAAGATTCAGTTGTCCTTTTAGCCTCCAATTGTTGGTACAATGTGTTTTCAAAGTGCTGAGCGGGCTGTTTCAAGCCAGTGGGGTCAGCTGTCCCATTAGCCAGTGATATTACAAAAACACTCATTAAGCTTTTATGTTCTTTTGGGCTCTGCTGGCTTTGTGATACTCCTCTCTCAAGGGCATGTGATAAGAGTATTTTCTGCTTCTACCATTTATGACTGCTTCTAACAGGGGAGACTGCTTTCTCAAGGTTGGAAAAGGTCAGGATTGATGGAGGGCTTTGATTGTTCTACTGCAGAGAAATCTGAGCCTCAGTAAAAAAAATAAAATCAAATAAAACCAAAAAGCATGAGAAACTCACATAAATGTGCTTGTGGTTTCATCGTGAGGAAAGAGAAGTGTTTTTATTTCATCATGATTTGGTGAAATAACATGAAATGTGAGGCTTGTGCTGAAAATGGTACATCAGGAGAACAACAGACACATGGACACAGACCTGTAAGGTTCAAAAGACACCCAAAGTGTCACTTTACTTAAATTTTCAAAGTTACAAATAAAAATTCACTTAGTTGACATGGTGAAGATTTCAATCATTTAAATCACTGAACATATCCAATGTTGGGAGGCAGAACAGAGCCTCTTCTCTGCACACCCGACTTCATGTGTCCTCCCAGCTCAGGAGCAGCTTCTTCCTCTAGTGTCCTTGCACAGTCAAATAGCCTCAGCAGCCCTACTGACCAATTAGTAAAAGCATAGCTGGCTGAGATGCCGCCGATTTGGACTGTAGGCATTGCAGTTCACTTTTCTACCCTGCTATCGCTATGCAATGCAACTTCCTACCTCCTGAGATTGGGAGAAGAACCAAAAAGACACTAGACAGCATCAACATAGCAACAAAGTATTGTAGCAGCCAAATAGGCATCACTTTCTGTTTGAGATGCATAGAGCTAGACCTGGCCAGGTAAATCTCTCTTTTACAGAAACACGATGAGAAACATGCAACAACAACGACAATACATCATTAATCTCATTGCTTCCTGGGCTTTCTGGGACATTCAAGATCAACGATTAAATAATTTACAATCCTCCATAAAGTAACAGAGAGAGAGGGGGAGCATCTCAGAGCCTGGGAGCGTGTTGTGGAAACATCTTTGAACACTGGAAAGAGCCCGACAGTGGAACACAGAACATGAGAATGAACCGCTGATGAAAGTACAGGGAAGGTAATCCACATTCTGGCCTTCCTGGAGGAAAAAATATTTACATCCAGTACATCAGCTAATATATCTGGGCTCACAGACTGACCAGAGGCTCTGACATGGACATACAGAGATAGGAGAGAGGGAGAGAGTAGAAGAAAGAAGAAGACAGAGAGAGAGTAATAGAGAAAATAGAGTAGTAAGTCCATGTTAGAAGAGGTTAAAGATCACAGGTTTGGGGGAAAGGCAGAAGCACAAAGTGGACAGCTTGAGCAGAATTCTGACAGGATCTTGACAGTTGTTGTTGAAATCTAATAGGCTCTCTGTTTTCTGTCTGAGCGAAACACTTGAAAAGGAAAAGGGTCGGATGAGGTTCACTGAGGAGCGAGATATGGATAAGGGACAGGGGGTTACAAGAGCAAGTTCAGGAGCCAAAGATGGACTTGCTGCCAAGGTAACAGGAGGAGGAGACATTGGAATGGCTTCAGATCTGTGCTGAGTTAACGAAGGTTCCTGGTCAGCTGATGGCAGGTTAAAATGGAGCGGAGCTACCAAACGTAGCCGATCTCGTCATCCTTATCGTCTTCCTCATCCTCGTCGTCCTCAATGGCTCCTCGGGGGTGAATCCGGCCCCGTCTCTTCTTCTGCCGGCTCCGCCCGCTCTGTGATGGCTCCTCCTCCTGGTCATCGAGAAGGATTACTGCACCGCCGCTGCCAAAATCTCCCGATGTTTCTTGGTCCTCATCTGTATGGAGATGCACAATCACAAAGAGACAGATTAGAAAAACAGAAAGATGGTCACCCTCTCTCTGTAGGTAAATGTTGCTGGTGAAGTTGCCAGTTCACACAACACAACACATTTTGTGAAATTCATACTTGTGTGTGAAAATGCTAGTGTTTTTAAGCTACCATGTAGAACTAGTAATGTAATGCATTTTACAGTGCTAAATATAATGGGAAATATTGCATTAGCTTGCTAGGCTTTTTGCTAACATTACCTCTCTGTGCCAGAGGCCGTCTTTTGCTCCACCACCCAACAACTATTAGATATATTGAATGGGAATGGCCGATTTTATTAGAAGCACATTTTATTACATGGAAAGTTAATGTGTGTTGAAGCCATAACACTGATCTGTGTTTTACTTATATAATATTCATGTGAGTAACATAATCCTTTAAGAACTCTTAAATGATTATGATGATGATGATGATGCAATGATGATGTCAGAGGGTGTTACTCTATATGTAGATGTTACCTGAGCACAGGTAAGGGGATGTGTTTTGAGAGTGGAAGGGCGATACCATAAATACACAATATTACAATATGAGCATAAACATGTGAACATAAAAAAACATCAACAACAAAAACCAAAATCAACACAATCAAACACACACACACACACACACACACACACACACACACACACACACATACATGGCTAATAATATGCCTGCGTGGTTAGAAAGGTTTTTCGCCTGCTGTTGCATACGGCCACAACTGTGACTCCTAACTAGACCTGGATCAGTCCAATGTCCTAAGAGACCTGATTGTGTTATAATCACGGAGCAAATCAGAATAGCACTGAGGAACCTGTAGGACTATGATGACAGTGATGAATGACGTCCTAGATGATGAATCCTCCTGACCTACGGCTAATACATTCTGACCCTATTCAGACAATAAATGGCAGGACAGAAGAAGATAAAAAGAAAAGGTCCAAGCCTCCAAAACCCTTTAACTCCCCTGAGGTTTTGGAGGCTTGGACCTTTTCTTTCTTTCCCTATCGTTTCTTAACTAGCTAGCTTTGGTGACGCTTGACTTAGCTGAAACACACCAAATTACCACTAATGTTGACTCCTATGTAGCTGCAGGAGTCATTACCTCAGCTGCTGCCTCCAGCATTTTGTGTGAAAATGGCACATTAAAATCCTCATCCATTTGGACCTGGATACAAGTGTAGTTGAGTGGCATTTACAGAGTTAAAACACATTTGATGTCCTTGTTTTTAGAAATAAGAGCGTACAGTCGTTGCATTGCTACCTGTTTGTTCTATGCAAGGGCGAATGGGAGAACTCCAGGCGGCTACAGCCTGAGGCCACTCAGCCAGAGTTAGATGAGCTTGTTAGACTGGAGACAAAGAACTGCTGCTGTCAGTGTTTGTGTGTGTGATGACCACAGAGACACCTCATCAATATTGGAAGCTGCAATTACTGGCTTTGGACTAGACTGGCATTCGAGTGAGCCATAATCTGTGACTGTGAGTTGGCTGTTTGATTGGTAATCAGTATGTCCGCCTGGATTCTTTCTTACTAATTATTGTTCTTTTTCCCACAGTAAAATCCCACGGCAATTGATTTACAGCAACGTGCATCCATTGGCTTTTTGACCATTCCTTTTGAATTTCCGCTACCAACTTGTTAAATAAGGCTTTGACATATCAACACACTTAATTGTATATATTTTTTGTCTAATGCATATTCTTGAATGCCCACTTCAGCCAGCAGTTCCGATGTTTATTCTCATCCAAAACATGCTATACAGTCACTGCTAAATCCATGTTTATAACAAATCTTTTGACACTGCACTCTGCTGACAAATGTGATGGATTCTCCTACTTGACTTGCAAGGCGCTGGTGTTTTATCAAAGGTACATGAGCAGTATATCAGAGAGCAGTATGCCTAATGTCATCTATTTCCTAAATGATCACTGGTGCGTAGATACCTGTTAAGATAAAGAGAGAGAGACACAGCGATACTGAGCAAAGAAATGAAGCAAAGTTGGAATTGTGATGCTCTCCGTGTTTCAGTGCTACGTTGTGTTTTGAAGAGAGGCTCTGCAGTCTCTCTTGTGTGTAACAGCACGAGATTACACACACAAAGAGAAGACAGACGTACAGCACTCCACCTGGATCAAAGCACTAAATCCAGACAGCCAGAGAAATGGGAGCCAAGGAGAGCAAACAGAACACAGCCAAAACCTTTGTTTAGCTATAAGTGAACATGTGGGTGTGTGTGCATGAGTTGGTGGGTGTTGTGGTCTAGCTCAGTGGTGGAAAGAGTACTGAAAATCTGTATTTAAGTAGATGTACTGTTACATTTCTGAAATATTACTTAACTACAAGTAAAACTACTGTACTTTTTAAAAAAGTATTCTTTTCAAGAACTACTCAGAGTTTTTTTGCTCATGGTTTTCATTGGCACATGGTGTTCATGGTGTGTGGAAAAAGCAGAACAGACAGCAAACCTAGATAAAAAAAACTGAAGCGCTCTGTCTGAACGCCCCAATTGGTTAACACGGGTGCTGAAAGGAAGCAGGCAGCACTTCACGGTGCTTCTGCTTCTGTGTCCCTGGTGTGACTACAAAAAAACAGATGGAAGGTTTGGATATAGATTGAATGGTAGGGCTAGTCAGTAGTGAATGATTTAGAAGTGGCAAAGTATGTTACGTAGTGTAATGCATACATAAGTAACTCGCAATAGTATAATTACCCTCCCCCCAAAAAAGACTGTAATAATGTGAGTTGTTGTAATCCATTGCTTCTACCCCTGGTCTTACCGCAGTTGGGGTTGCCTTGTTTTCTGGAGCCAGCAATCTCGTTGCCATATTTGTCCACACACCAACACTGGCCAGTGCTTCCATGACACTGGGTTGGTTTGAAGTAGCCCTCCTCAGTACAACGAGGAATGTAGGAGCCTAAAGATAGGGAGAGGATGCGGAGGGGAAGAATGGAAAGAAAGAGGGAGGAATAATGTAAGTAAATAGTGATATAAAAAGGGGAGAGAGAGAGATGAGCAACATTAAACTGACAAAAACAGAAGGCAGAATCTGATCCCTCCTCAGCAAGATGTTGTGTATCCTGTGACCGAAGTCCTTGTGTATTCACAGAGGGAGATCAACAATCAATTACTGCTGTGAAGGTTGCAGGACTACAACCATACATCCTGCTTAAAGGGAAGCCGCCACTTTCAGTAACACACAAACACACACCCACGCACAAGCCCATGAGCTCTCAGAAAACTGTTACCTTCATTTGACCCTGTAACACACACACACAAACCCATGCACACACGGAAAACACCGTTACCTTCATTTGACCCAGTCCAACCTTATTTTTCATGCTGTTTTTCTGTGAGCCAAAGGACTGAACGATCTGCCCAGTGGGGATGGATGACACGTACAAAGTTTCAGGATGTATTTTATAGTGTATACCGTATGTTTAATGCTGCAGATTTATGTGTTTGTCAGCATTAAAGGTGACCGTGTTGATTTCTTAGACAGGAGTCAGTGACTAACAGCTGGCAATCATACAGACTGACCTATGAGGCTCTTCCTTCGACTCTGGTTCTGGATCTTGCTCTTTTCAGTTTGGCAGGGCAGTCCTACAAGAGAACATACACAGTATTTTAATCAGTAGAGCTCGTTTAGTCTTTCCATCAACGTAATTTAACTAAAACAGCTCTTTTTCTGTCTTACCATCTACTCATAGTTACTCTTCTTACACTACAGCAACATCTCTGATTTCTCATATTGGTCAACCTTTCATTACAGTCCTGAAGCTGAAATTGCATCTGTCCTCACATCTTCTACGGTGCTAAGTTTCTTGTTTTAGTGTTTACAACAAATTGTCAGACTTTCAGTCATCTGTAATGCACTTGAATTAGACTAACCTGTATGAAAGGTAGTATACAAGCAATGCTTAAATAAAATCTGAGTGGTTGCTATGCTACACCAAGACAATTAAAACACAAAAGGAGAGGGAACATAAGCAGTCATCATGTAATACTAATTAATTAGAGGTAAAACTGAAAACAAATACATGAAAATGTGTATAATAATAAATATAATAATTTGTCACTGCACAGAAAAAAAGTACAACTTTGAACCAGTAAGTTATCTGTCAAACCTACTTGACAATTACACCAAAAAGACACCTTTTTAATGTTCTCTTTTTCCAATAAATACATTAATTTAAGTTTGTTTACATCTTTCCTGACATGAGAGATCAGATCTCAAAAATGAAGTTAGGGATAATCACGACAAAATAATGGGCAAAGCCATGAAGATAAAAAACGAAATGATGTTAAAAATAAAGACTAGATTTGCCGCTTTTCAGGTGTGCATTGGTTTCTATTCACTGCAATAATGAATTGCTTGAGGTGAATTTCTTAGTGACGATTGACTGTAGAAGTAAGTCACTTAAACTCCAGATTTTCTCTCAGCCTTTGTCCATCTTATTTTAACATCAGTTTCTTATTCAGCCCTCTCCCCATCCTCACCTTCAGGCTTCTGGAAGCAGTAGCACCACTCGTTGTTAGACAGTTTGCCATCCTTAAAGGAGTCGCAGGAGTTGAAGAGGGGCTTCATGCACAGCTCATACTTGTCCAGGTAAATGGCACTTAGCTCTGATTGGTCAAGCAGGAGGTCAAAGTTCATGTCTAGTTTGTTGAACATCCATCCCAGTGAGTCCTTACAGATGGGCAAGATGCTGGTGTCAAAGTCTGAAGGAGAAAAGAGACAGTGAAGAAAAAATAGAATGAAAGAAATGATTGAAGTGAAGAAGATGTCCAGGTCACTTATCTGTTTTCTGATCTGTTTCAAATAGCACACTGAGATGTGTGTGTGTGACAGAGTGTGTGTGGACATGTTGTCAGACATGTTGACATTACAGAGAACAGAGCAGGGTCGCTGTCAACATCACTGCCAGCGCTCATGAGAAACTGAAAAGCATGGCTGCTCAATGGAAGCAAACACACACACACTCACACTCACACACACTTGCACACGCGAACATATTGTGGGGGGAAGTACTCACGTCCGGTGGCAGAGTCAAAGCTGTCAGAGGATTTGAGGTCTCTGTTGGCGTCAAGGTGGAGAACTCCAAACCAGTCCTTCAGTCTGGCAGCCAGACTGTGGAGCTCAGCGTCAGTGCAGGCTACGACACAAACACAAAATAATGAGGAGAGGGGAGGCCGTCAATCTACTGCTGTCATCAGGGGGGAAAAAACTCAATTCTTTTCTTGCTCCTTATCAAACATTCATTTCTTTTGCTGTGTATTTTCTGTGTTCTTTCCTTTCTTTTTTTAAACCCACTCTTCTCCTTGAGTAAACACAGCAGAGCGATAACACACACTGACCTTACTGATCTTTTGACAGTTACTATAGGAACCCAATCTGACATGCTCATACACCCACACACACAGACGTACATAAAAATATAATACACATATTGGAGTTTCGTTACACCATTTAGTGTTCTTGTTCAAATGAATGGTTTTATCCATGTGTGTGTGACATACACAGTCACACACACACACACACACACACACACAATGGACAAAGGTCAGTTTGAAATTTCACATTTCATCTTTCGCCCAGAGGAAAAATAAGCTGATGTCTTGCAGGGAGATACCACTTGTTTGTTGCATTTTATCCTCAGAGGAGCTAAATCTGTCTCTCTGTGTGGGTGTGTGTGTGTTTGTGTTTTTATGTATGACCACACTCCTCTGCACAAAAACAAAGCTGATCCAACAGTGTCAATCAAGCTGATGCTACTCTCCATGCTACTATCCAAAGAGAGCACAAACGGAACAATATGTTAAATGATACCGCTGATTAAAAGTATAAACCAGCCTTCCACGCTGCCTATCAAATCCCTCGTTCCTTCAGCCATGTGGGACTGATGGGGTCTTCCTGAAATTCAAGCAGACCTCTGCCTCTGCCTGTCTCCTTCTGCATCTTTGTCTGTCAATCTCTGTCTGCCTTTCGCTTTCTCTACCGCGCATGATTGGCATATTTTTTTCCCGTCTTGTTTCTTTTGCGAGCTTGATAAATGTGCCTGAAGAACAAGAGCCATTCTCCACCTCCAGCTTTGTGGCACTCTCATTTCAGAACCGAGGCAGTATGCCACAAAACACGCAACAGTTGTGAGAGTCCCTTTTAAACTTTTAATCAAGACATTAGTATTTCATCCTGAGAATGACTTCTAATTCATGGATACAGTGTTAGAAATAAGAAAAGAGGGAAACACATGCAAATACACTGAATCCTATGGACACATCAGGCAGGCAGAAAGATAATGTCATCCAAAGTCTCTCTCTCATGTTCTCTCAAACACACACACATACAGAGGCGTTCACTTTAATAGAGAGAACAGAGCTAACACACACACACACACCTAGACACACACACACACAAACAAACACACACAGACACACATACGTATTTTACAGTTATAGTGTGGCAGTGTGTCATTATTGCAGCTGCTATAAAACAGAGGCCACCTCAGGTAACAGATTGAAGCTGCAGAGGACAAATAACATTTATCTGGGCTAGCTATCCATTGTGTGACATTACCTTTGTAATCCCACGGTGGTCTGTGTGTGTGTGTGTGTGTGTGTGTGTGGGTGTGTGTGTGTGTGTGCGAGTGACAGAGAGATCCTGTATAACACTTCAGGACCAGACAGATAACATTTCAGAGTGCTCTTCATTTTCACGGTCTGAAGCAGCGAAAGAGAGAGCAAAATACCAACAGCTAAACATTATCTGTCTACAATTAAAATCCTTCCCTTGGCAGAAGTGGAATTTGTAGCATTCAGCTCTTGCTTTAACCCCCATTTATTTGACCGTCTTCTTCCTCACACCAACCCTTCACTGATCGCTATCCCACTTTCGGTTCCCACACATTGCCGACTGAAGCATTCTCTGCTTTTGTGATTCTTTTGTTACCTTTGAGGACATCTTGCTCATTTCCCTCTATTGCCTGTTCATTGCCAATCTCCCTCTCTCTCGCTCTACTCTAATTCCGTCAGTTTTCCCAGACTCAATAGAAGCCACTTATCACACCTGGTTGTACCTAGCTCAGTTTCTCTTGAGACTTAAAAGGACCACTTTAAAACACCCTGCTCTTCTATTTCTTTCTCTCACCTAAATTGCTTTGAATGCTTCATTTCCCATCTCTTACCTGGTACATCCCCCTATAGAGTCCGAAGACTTGAGTGTTTCTGTTTTTCCCTTTGATATCCATTCCCTTTGTCCCTCTCCACTTTTTTTCCACTTTTGACTTCACTGCTCTCTCCATCTTTCCCTCTCAAGTCTTTCAGACTTAGCACTACGGCCCACAATGAGTCTCGATGGACCCCTCTTATCTCTCTTTCCCAGTGTGACCCAAATTATATTGGACAGGCCCGACACAGCTGCCTGTGTTCGGAATCCTTTTCTTGGGCAATGAGTCCGAAAGCTGGAGCTGAAGACATTCATGTGCTGAAGGACACAACACAGAGAGATAAAATGGCCTATTAACAACCTCTCTCTCTCTCTCTGCAAGCCACAGCGGGTCAGGCGAGCTTAAAGATGTCTGACACACAACACAACAACATCAAAGCCTTTTCACAGGCAGATACAAAGATTATGCTGTTGTTGGCAGAACTGGATTTGATGTGGGACTCAACAAGTGTTGTTGCTGTCAGTAGAAAACCTGATCAAGCGTTTCAGAATCACTTTACAGGATGACACTGAAGGCATGACTAAAATCATAACAGATACAACAGGTGTGTGAAACAAAGACCAAGGTCAAAGAATGGGTTCGTGAAAGGCTTATTTTTAAAATGTAATATGATACAATTATTAATTACCTTTTAAAAAATGTAGCCAATAACACAATTTAGGTATCAAAATATTAGGATAACTAATGTAATTTAATAACTTTCTGTTACCTTTGGATTTCTAATACTAAATATGCACATATTATGTATTCCATAAATCAAGACATCAATATAACCTTAGAAAATGGGGAAAACAAGTTTTTTTATCATCAAAAATGTTTCCTTCTTACTCTGTATTTTTAAAGAAAACCCTGTTTTTTGTTAAGAAGTGTTCCCAGCTGGAAGGCAAAGGTTGCACTCTATTGTATTGTTGTTCCTCTTTTCTGCTTTAAAGGGCCAAACAGTGGTGAACTTTCCTCTCTGTAAAAACACTTTTGGCAATTATAAGCTATTAATAACTTTGGCTTCACTATAGAGAGCAGATTGTTGTGATACGTGTGCACTGCATTTTAAAATTGTAGTCCTGCTTTTAAACTTATTATTGTAACTAAATATAACTGTAATGGATTATCTTTTTTGTATCCTGATTACATGATTCCATTGCGTGTCATCAGTTACTCCTCAAACCTGCAAAGCTGATTAGGCTGGCAACTCATTAGCTTCTAGGAAATGGAGGGACTTTTAGATTTAGTGATGTGTTTTAGCAGCAAACTTTACTGTTATATGTAACGATAGATGGTGAATATAAAATTGGCAGCAGTAAGAACAGCTAGAAGCCTTTGGCTAAGAAGTTTCCACTTCAGATCTCCACTTCCCTCTCCATTTCGAATAATAATACTGGTGTATCCTTCAGCCAAACAGCTGTTACCTAATTGTTCCAGCAGATATACTCGTGCACTGTGAGATTGACGCTAAAGATGCCAGAACTGATTATCAGTCCGACAACTCAACTCGTTGGGAATGTTTATTGGAGCAGCAGAAAAGACTTGGAGTTTGGCATTCAGCCTCTGACCTAATTGCTTCCCATAGATATTCATACAAGAAGATACCGAGGAATGATGAGCAAATATCTTAAACCCCTCAAAGCCTGCAGGTGTGTGCTGAGGTGGTGGCGGGGCTGAAAGACAGGTGGTAAGCAATTTCACTGACAGAGCAGAGTGAGAAATGGGAAATTTACAAGCTTAAACGGACCGCTACATAAGGAGAGTGTGTTTGTATTTGTATTTGTATTAGATGATTGTGGGGTGTGAAGTGTGAGACAGCGTG
The DNA here is from genome assembly GCF_000972845.2 of Larimichthys crocea. Classification (NCBI taxonomy): domain Eukaryota; kingdom Metazoa; phylum Chordata; class Actinopteri; family Sciaenidae; genus Larimichthys; species Larimichthys crocea. Next base: position 35,563,535 of record NC_040011.1, on the reverse strand, counting down.
GCAGACGCACCGGCTGCTTTCACGCAGGAGATGTAGAAGAATCGATCAGTATTGCATCATAAATCAAACACTGAATCATGGCTGAGAATTACCTTCTTATCCTTCTTCCTCCCTCTATCCTGCCCTCTAACCCAACATTTCCTCACCTCTTTAATGTCTGCAAACTCAAATCAGATCAGATCAATGTAGAAGTAAAAGTTTTCCCTCTACTTTTCTGGCCAAAAAGAATGCAAAAAAAAACAAAAAAACTCTTTAGTTGGTTACTACCATCCAGTGTTTTATTTCTCATTTTATTTGTTGTGAAGAGCCACATAAAAGCTAGAAGAGTGCTTATTTGTTGAGTTAATCAGAAAAGACAAAATGCCACAAGGAAGCAGCTTTAATTTGCATTTCAGGGAAGTTCAGTCAGACAACTCACAATTGGAGTGTTTTATTGCAGCAGCAGAATATATTTAGAGTTTGGCGTCGAGGCTCCGACCTCACCACATCCCCACAGATATGTATGCATAAAGCTACTGAGGAGTGATGAGCAAATATCTTAGACCACTAGAGCCTACAGGTGTCTGAAGAACAGGCGGTGATGCTGATGGAAGGCATTGCAGTGCTGCTCGAGCTGTCTGCATGAACTATCTTGCAGGTGTCGCTCCATTTGTGGATAGCAGGGTGAAGACAAAGTCACCACAATGAATCAGAGCACTACTCATTGAGATGCATCGGCATCTGTGCTTCTGAATTACAACAACTCTGCTGTCTGTCTGTCTTGACTTCCAACATTCCAACAACATCCAGAATATAATCCACTATTCATATACTGCACTGATGTCTGGACGGATGTACAGTGCACAGCACGTTGACACTACAGACAGAATTTTGTATCCAATGTTCTGATTCTTGTTACATTCACACGGATAAGGCAGATATGTTCAAAGTCTAACATTGCTGACTCAGACAAAACTGAGAAGATGAAAAAAAGTATAATGTTTAGCCTACAATTGTATATGTTCTAACATATGTTCTTTGCAGTGTAGGCCTACCCATGGTTGTACAGATCAATAGATTATTTGAATACTGAAATAAGTTGATGACATATGCAAATTCTGAAGTCATTACAACTGTCTTGTTTCAATGATAAGGAGATATATAGATGTTAACTGAGTTATGAGTCAGAGCAAGTGCCATCTTTGACACAAATTGCTGCAATTGGGCACTAATGAAGTACCTTCATTACCTCCATGAGCTGGGTGTCACTGTTATAGCTCCAACTGCTGGTGTGTTGGTAAGTGAGCCAAATCAGTGTGCCAAGCTACGATAACTAACTTTAACTTCTTTCCTTTTCACCTCATGTCTCTTCTTCCACACTTCCCATTAAACTGTCCCAGAGTGGAGGCGCGCCTCACAGATTGAAAGCCTCTGGGATAAGGTCAGGGAAAGATCATGGTATTAGCTGAATATTAGAAAACGAATGTATCCCATCTCATGGCTCACGTTGGCGTTGATCCCACAAAATTCTTCTATCTATTCCACAGATTTTAAATAAAAGGGCAGCTTTTCTGAGCATTGGGCAGCAGTAGCTCAGTCTGTAGGGATTTGGTTTGGGACTCAGACAGTGGTGGTTCAAGTCTGGCATGGACCAGGTGGGCTGATTCATTTCTGCATGGTTGTATCAGTGCACAATCACACACAGAAAAGGTTTATTTTCATTTCAGCTCATAAATTACTAAAACTATATCGACTGCTGGTAGTTTTCTTTAACCATCATGACAGCAGTCTTCTATGGGAAACATGGAAAACAAAACTTATGTGACGTTTAAAAAAAAAAAATCTAAACAGTACTATATTCAGCCACATAACAATCAATTACTTCAACATTCAGTTTGATTGAACTTTGTCCACCTTGTGATGACAGATGCATCCTCTTTGTTCCCTTTTAGTGTGGCACGAACATGCATCACCATGTTGGTGGTGGTTGCAACTGCCATTAGGATGTGATTGAGTGCAACTTTCCCAAGTTACATGACATTCCCTCCGGGCCAGTTTAGGATGTGAGATAAATGTGTCCTCCAGAGTTCCTAATATATAACTCCAACCATCAGGAGAAGGCAGGCTTTGAATCTTTCTGTGGGTCTCCTTTATCATTTATAGATGATAAACTACGTTTGTCATATAAAAGAGAAGGAGTGGCTCTAAATCCAGACAGAGGAAAGGTGGGCGGTGATCACCTTGAGACATCAGGAGCGTGGTCTAATCAGATCAAGATGAAAGGCAGATGGAAAGAAAGACAGGAGAAATAGGAGGCGGTAGAGTGAGGTGACACTTCTTAACAAGGTAACAGAGGGAGAAAGAAATGGACTGAGACAGTTAGATAGGAGATATGAGGAAGATAGAAGGTCAGATTCATTAAAAAGATACAGGGTATGTTTGATTTTCCTTGCCCCAAGCTATCAGCTCTCCAGAACATTCTCACTGGCAGCGAGTTAAGGTTAGCCTAGATAATGATCAGTAATACACTGTCTGCACGGACAGGGAGACAGGTAGAGATAAAACTGATAAGAGTGCAAAGAGAGAACCAGGCAGAGTTTAAGTTAAGAGTTAAGAGTAAGAATATTTTTACAAAATGAGATCATTTTACTAAGTATTTGCTTCTTGGATGAAAGTTAGGCTTAGTAAATGTTCTAATCAAGGTCTTGGTCTAATCAAGTATCAGCATGGACAAAAACAGGATCCTGAAATTAAAGAAGCCAAATGGAATTCAGCCATCATCAATTTTATCATTTATATCTGTGTTTGTCCTACTGTGACATGTCAAAATGTCTTCTGTGGAGTCACCAAAATCCATGTCCATGTGGGAGATATGCACCAAGTCAGTCTTTATGCACTCCAACAGAAAGAGAGCTAATTAGTCAAAATAAGTGCAGGTAGACAACAGGTGTGTAGTAACTTTAAAGGTTGACGAATTTTGACCAAATGTCGAAAGAATTGAAAAAAAAAAAATAGAAAAATCTATTTGATATTTTATGGATATATTATAGTATTGTCCCAGCTCAAAGGAGGTTAATTACATTGCTACTATCTTTACAGTCACACCACACACCCTAAATAACCTACAATTCAATAACAAGTGGTAGGTACACATAATGAAAATGACAGATGAAACTAGTTGCTATTAGGAGGTATTGTAGCCATCACAAATTCTAGATATATCAGACTTAAAACAATGTAGACATTTATGTGAAGCATCTTTTCTGAGTGAAACACAGGATGTGAGTGCGCCATGGTTAAAAACATTGACTGTTGCTCAGGAAAGGGATGTAGTGTCTGGTGCCAGCGTTGTATGTCCAATCATACACCTGACATCCTCCTAGGAGGTTTTGCATCACCATAACAATGTCCGGACCACTCACGGTAGCTTGTCAGCTGTAAACAGAGTTTGTTTTCTAAGTGTTGAACAAATGACCAATGCAGCTTTTTTATATTCTGGACAGTCTCAATTGGACATACTAAAAATGTTTTACAGGCACTCTTCACACCAATCCCTAAGCAATTGGCATGTGCTGGTAGAGGATAGGAAATGTGGAGGCAGAAGAAGAGAGGACAACACAATCTGTCCTCCTGCATGCTCTCTGTGGAGCTGTAAGACAGAATTGCCAGGAAAAATTAAATTTAGCAAGGGGATTTAGCCCATTCAGCCTCTAACATTTCGTATTGTTTTGAAAAGGTCTTTGTTCAACAGTAGCTGAAAGAAATGTAACTATTATTGCTGAAGACAAAAGCTTTTTGATTATAACCAATGAACGCTTTTAACTATGATTCACCAGCAGGATTGCTTTGTGTCCGTGCAAGTCTTTGTTTTAAATGAGACAGTAATGTTCAGCGTCACAACAGCACTGCCTCAGGGGTGAATGAGATTAAATTAAATCTCAGTGTTTCTGTGTCAGTGTTAACCTTTGCTGACAAATAAGGAAAGTAAATCATTTGATCATTAAAAACTATCCTAATTAGTAATTAGAACAAATATTACAAGAGCTTTGCAATTAATATATGGAATTACCTGTAATAATGGTCTAATCTTTTTCTATTTTCTCAGTCCCAGATTTGTTTACAATATTAGAGAGGCTTTGCTGGATCCATTTGTGCCAATCTGACTCAAAGTCCAAAGCTATGGGTTCAACTCTATTTGTAATATTAAAATATTCATCCCTCCTGTCCTTTGTGCGATGAAGAAAAGGGCAGAAAAATGAAAGACAAAATGTGGAGGTGGGACTTTATCCAAACAAACACACACTGTGGAAATAAAGGTTATTAGTGTGACTGTAATACTCAAACAGCATGATATTTAAAGCCTTCCACTTTGCCTGTCATATAGACAACAATATTCACCCTGCACTCCAAATAAACTGTAAACTGCAGCACACACTTATTACTGTATCATCTACAACTATGAATGCATGAGTGGGTGAGTGGGAAGAGAGAACATTACCAATGAAAGATGCTGCTGTTGCTTTTGCAAAAATTCTTTCTCTTCTTCCTCCTCTTCCTCAATTCTAACCAGCGAATCAACAATTTTCAAGATGTCAGCCGTCTTTTTACTGTCTGTTGAATCTGGAGACTGCTAGTCTGCTTGCTTTGACACGCAGTGGTGAACCGTGTTAGATACTAACTTAACTGTCTCAATAAGGGAGTTGGTATTCATGATATAAAATATCATGAATACCAGCACTAATTTTAATAGTTTTAATATTGCAAATTTCTTGGGTTATTTGTCCTGCAGTCTGCAGACAGTTGATAGAGGAGACATGGCATGCAACAAAGGTACTTAATCAGGGATCTGGCAATTACAGTATGCACTTTAACCATTCCTATGGTATGTTTAAACACAACCTATGTTCTCTGATGTATGAAGGTAAACCAAAAGTTTCATATTAATTTCATTATATTTTTCTGACCAAACTCAAAAGAACAACCAACTGTGGTTCCAGTTATCCTCAGATGTAAAGCTGTAGGCTTACATCGTACATTTTACTGTCATTTTTTAAAACAACAAATTCACACCTTAATCAAGTATAGCTCCTTCCAGTTAACAAAATCACTCCAGTCACTTCCTTTCTTTTTTTTAAACAACCTCTGGGCTGTTTCTGAAATCACAGTCACTTTATTTGCCTGACATCATTTTATTTGAGTGTTTCTGAGTATACATTTTATGCATGATATAATTCCCTCCAAAAGTCCAACAATGGAACATGTATTTGAAGTTTTACCTGAGAGCAGCCAGGTGTTATGCCATGTATGATTCAGTCTGACCTAATCGTAATGAACTAGAAAAATGTTCTTCACATCTTCATCTTCCTTAATTACTGTAATATCTTACACTCTGATGCCACTTAGATGAATGTGTTCAATAATTAAATTCACCTAAACAGATGGACTACATCTGACTACAGATAAACCATATAAAGTGACCACAATTAGAAGAGATCATAATAATGTCTGAAAAAATAAACTTCATTCAGTGATCTCAGTGGCCACACCAAAACCATTAACACTGCTGCAAGGATATTATTAGAGATATCTAATGAAATCTGTATATGATTACTGTTGCTTGATTTACACAGTCTAGCTCATTTAATTGGCTTAGTTCTGCCTGTCTAACTTTATTTCTCCTGATGTCAACTTACCATGACACTTACCTCATCTGCCCTCCATCCACACAAACATTTCACTGAATATTTCCACTTCTTGATCTTGTTTTTTAAAACCAGCTCTCTTCTTTTACACAGAACATAAAAGAAACGTCATCATCTTGGTGTGCTGGATCAAGATGACATTTCATGAGGTAACCAATTTATTTTTAAATAGAACTGAATCACCATTTTCAATAAAAATGTGTAAAAATATGAACTGTGTCTTTACATGTGTCTTTAAAATACCACCAGTTATACCAGTTTCCCAACTGTGTAGGACTGTCGTGTCTATTTCTATCACATTATGCATACTTAAATTGTCCATTGTCCATGCTTAAGGTATTATATTGTACAACCCCAATTCTAAAATGAAAATTCCCCAGAGGACACAATGTCCATGATTTCCAAAAAGCATGTTTTTGAAGTGTTCCCAAGCCCATGTAGTAATATCTTTAATATAGTCATGTCAGTTTTTAATGCACTGAGCGATTTTTTATTGATATTATGGATTATAGATGGGAAAATTCCTAAATTTCTTGTAATTGTGGGTACAAAAATGTTGTTCTTAAACTGTTGGACTGTTTACCCACTTAACTTTTCACAAAGTGGTAAAGCACAGCCCATCCTTACTCGTGGACGACCAAGCTTTTATGGCCCCATGTATGCTACTATCACTTGTAAACAGTTAACTTGTTAACCTGTGGAACATTTCAAACAGTTTTGTTGTCCCTGTCCCAACTTGTTTAGAACAGGTTTCAGGCAATACATTCTGAATAATCCCAATATCTTCAAGAAACAATAAAGTTTACCAGTTTGAACATAAATATATTGTATTGTACTGTATTTCATTGAAAATGATTTGCATGTCTTTTGCAATCTGTTTTATTTGCATATTACACAGCATTCCAACCGCTTTTGTTGCAAATACTGAATCCCTGGTGTAAAAGCAGCATTAAAAACAAATGACTGCTTTGGTGTGGAAACACAGCAACCCTGTTTACTGTAAATGTCACAGGTGTTGTGTGAACAGAGGTATTTACCAATCTGGTATGAATGAGAAGTGATTGCACATACCGAACTTCTAGAATTCTTTGACTGTTACCATAGGAACACAATCTGACACACATAGTGTTTCCCTCACCTACTGCCACATCCATCTGTTTATCATTTTGTGTTGTTGATCTAATGAGAGATTCTACACACACACAGATACGCACACACAAACTTCACTCATCCCTGCTACTTCTGAATGCACAAACGTTTGGACTTGCTATCTTACTGATGGTCTGAGGACAGGCTGTGCTGAAAAGTATAGTCACATTCATGAGAAGAAGATAGAGCCAGAAAGAGAGACGGTTAAGGAATATGAACAGGAGGAAAGAGTAAGTTCGAACTGAAAACTTTGAGAAAAGATTGAACCAGACAACACAAACTCATCCACTCTGTTCACTCCCAGTGCCAAGCTCTCAGCAATACCAAACACATAATTAGAGTTTCTATTGAGCAAGGATGGAGGGGAATACTAGGCAGCAGTCGAGCTGACAAAACACTTGTACATTACATCATTCTCTCTTCCCATTTTCCCATCATTCAGGCATAAACTAATGAAGGAAAATGTAAGATAGGAGAAGGAGCTGACATTAATTAGTACTTAGACACTTTTCTTTTGTAATAATTGCACTTGATGAACCTTGGGATGCTTATATATGCTTCCTAATCTGCACTTAATAAGTAAAGACCTGAGAGGGCAGAGGATATGTGTGCTTGTGTAAGTTATATGTTCAATTAGATAGATAGATAGATAGATAGATAGATAGATAGATAGATAGACCAAACACACAAAGTCACAAAGTAAAACCATCCCACTACTCCCCCCATCTCAGAGGGAGGAAGTCTGTAACGATAACAATCCATCCTTTTCTGTGCTGCTTTCCTTTAGATTGCATTTCTCCTCCAGAATCTCTCCATCCATCTACTGAAATCCTATTTTCATGACAAACAATAAGACACACAAACTCACTCCGTCACTGCTCCCTATAGCTGTCAGAAAATGTGTGGGGGTAGGGTGGTGGTGATGGGATGGGAGGGGAAGAAAATAACACGAGTAAGGCGAGAGGTGACAGGAAAGAAATGGAAACACCATGAATCACTGGAGAATTTGAGGGATTACCTGTGAAAGGGTGTGTGTGTGAGTGTGAGTGTGTGTGTGTGTGTGTGTGTGTAGGTGTGTTTGTGTGTGTGGCATCCAACTGAACCTGAAAATGGCTAAAATACAGATAACCTTCTCTCTGTCTGCACATTCATTCCTTTGAGCTATCCAACCTCTATCCACCCATCCAACCATCCACATGCATACATCAATCTCTACCGTACACCCATACATATAGTTAGAAAAAGATGCAAAACAGGTTTGACTGGGCCAATTTTAGTTTATACTGTGTCACAGAAGATCAAGGCTCATGAAATCCACAGAGAAACAAAGACGACTAACTATGTCACAACCTAAAAGACAAGAGCTTTGACCTAAATTCAAAAGACACTGTTTCCTGTCTAGCTAAAAAGGATGGATCTATCTAAACAGAAAGTTACTCATCAGTTTATTTATATGAACAGAGAGCTTCAGTACTCACCAGCCTTTTCAGTCTTATGGTCATGCTGCGGTTTGTTGAGCTCTTGACCAGGCAAACAGGGACACAGCCCATCACACTTTACTGAGATTGTCTTCCCAGAGAGGCAGCCCTGGAACTCCAACTTACACTGTAGAAAAACCCAGACAAATAAACAATAATGGAGACTTTACTTCACAGACTTGAGAGGAAAAAGAGGCAACCAACTGGTTATCTTGTCTTGGATACTTTATAGGAAAATTGAAATGTGTGGAAAACCTTATTAAAGTGGGGAAAAGGCAATTTTTGAACCCCACCAGGTTCTCCAGGTGAAAATATTGTCCTTTTGTGAATCTATCCTCCTGCACATGAATGACTAGAAGACAACAGCTAACCTGTACACTACAAATATGCATGAAGTACAGAGGACAAGGCACTCTAATAAAGAGGCTGCTTGAATCTACTAGAAACTAAAAGCAGGATATTTTGTGCTCTGCTGCATCAATTTGGTCCAATCGTATCCGCATCTGCTTTAATTTATGGAAGCCATGAAACCCTTCACCCTACAGAGAAGCAATTGACACGCAATTTGCATGTTACAAGTGTGCTCCAAGTACATAAACAAAACCAAACAAAAACTTTCATTATTGAACTTTGTTGAGCTGATTAAGGGAAAGATTTGCTGAGACAGGATTGGTCATTTGTTTTCAGTGAGCAGATGTATGCATTAGGCAGCCATGTAGACACACCATTAGACACGGAGATGCCCAGTGTTCTATTATTCACTGTAGTACAAACCTAAACCCAATGCAAAAATGCAAGATGGACTACTTCAGAATGTAATTTAACAGCATAAATTTCATTTCAGGTAAGTGAGAATCCAATTACAAGATCCTTCCAAGAGGAATAATGAAAACTGAAATGAGTTATGTAAATTCTGTTTGCAAGATGATGACGATGTTTTGTCAGGGTGGGACCATGACTTTGCATAAACATCTATACACATATCATGCCATACACAGGCTTAGACATATCCTGCCAGCATTTTCATTTCCCATGTTCTAATCTGAATCCATCATTTCCTCCCTGTCACCTCTTTGATAGCACTGCTAATGTTGCTTAATGAAATTTGTTGACAAAGGAATAGTGCTCGGTCCTGTTCTCAGCATATTGAATTAGCTGTCTGGGGAGCGAGGAGGTGAGACAGAGAGAGAGAGAGAGAGAGAGAGAGAGAGAGAGAGAGAGAGAGCCCAGGAAATGGATGACCTCCCCCAGTCACTGTCAGCACACTGAGAGGCACCATGAATCTTTATGTTTGTCTCTCTCCAGGGGTTAATGTGGTTTTGATGAAACAGTGTTTTAACACCTGACATGGTGGAGTAAAAGAGGGGAGAGGAGAGGAGAGGAGAGGAGAGGAGAGGAGAGGAGAGGAAGGATGATTTAAGGGGAGGGAAGTAATGGACTTAACTTAGTGGGCTGAAGCCTCTCAGGAGATAAGAGCACTGTCCTCTTAATAGGATATTGAGTGTGTGTGCGAGTGTATGTGTGTGGTTAAGATGAGGGAAGCATGTAATGTAATAATAAAACATGAATAAGCTTGAGACCGGCAGCTCACTGGTGAGCAGAGTTTAAGTTGGGCCACAGGGACCCATCACTCCACCAGCTAACTGAACCCCTCCAACTAAATTACCGCAGAGAGCAGAGGGACTTCCCTGCCCTCCCCTTCCTATTGTTCTTCCTCTTGTTTCTCCTTCAACACTTCCCCTCCTCAGCACAGCTTCAGGCAGGTAGGTCATGAGGAAAGTCCTGACTTCCTCATACACTATGTATTAAAGCTCCCAATCTCAGGTTGTTTCATACCTCTGGGTTGGAAGCTTAACTGTGAACCTAAAACCGAAAGCAACATGATCAACAAGTGTCTTAATTTCCTGCAGAGCTGAACTAAAAAAACAAGGCTAATAGGAGGTCGGAAAACCAGCTTCCACAACCACAGTTAACCTGCATCTCACAAAGGTTTGCTTTTATTGATCCTGTCTGCTCAGACACTATTGTTTTAGGAATGTCCCTGACTGAAACTCTGAAAATAATAAATAATATTGAACACAACAGTGTGCATGCGTCCTGCAGGCTCATAGTTCGCTCTGTCAATATTGCTGTGACAAACATTTTCATTCAGCTGTGCAAGACACTCAAGGGATGGCTCATATCGTTCATTTGTATGAGGTTTCTGTGTATTGGATTGTGCTTCACCCCTGGCAAGCAAAATAAATAAATACTAATATGAATGTGGATGTCAATAAAAATCCACGATCAGTTAAACTATACCAAGGACAGACCCATAATGCTTCACTTCTTAATGTCTTCACCTTGATTCCTTTTGCTCACTTTCTTCTCGACTAATCATAAAGGTTAAAGCTTGACTTTTTCTTTTCTCCTCTATCATGACATGACATTGTGAGTTTGTGTCTATGTTTAATTTATGAAGCTCGGAATGAGATTATGAGCAGAGGTGAGAGGTTGAAAATGGGGCTACAGTCAGATGAGAAAATTGGAGGTTGAAGAGCTTCTTTCAAATCATTGAAGGAAGATTTTTAGCTTCTGCTAAGACCTCTGACAACTGACCTCATTCTCAGTCATTTACATAACAGACAGAAAAAAAGAGCTGCCGAAATCACCACAGTGGAGGAGGACAGGAGTCAATACATAGGTGGTAAAATGAGACAGCAGGAAGAGAAGAGAGAGGAGGCAGAGTGAAAGGTTGACAGATGAGGATAATTAAAATATCTGTCATGTAAAAGAAAGAGAAGCACACATAATTTCATATATTTATGACAAATTTTATAATTCAGCCACTCTTTCGACCGCTCTTTCTTATGAATCCTGAAGCAATCCTGTCCTTGCTTTAATAGATGAAAACAAACTGAATTATTAATAAATAATGTTAGCTTCGAAACTGAAAACGAAATGACACACTTCAAATAAGAGTGTAAACCTTAAATAGGGATAAAATACAGAAAGGGACTTTTACCTTGGAGGAGTATGTGTGTCCATCAGATCCACACACAGGACTGGACTGGAGTGCAGAGCAGAGCCTACATTTCCCATGAGCGCCAGCTTCAAGCCTGTGCTTGCGGCCTGTACTGCCTTTCCTGGGTTTCACACTAACAGACACAGACAGAGGAGGAAACAATACTTAATTTCGTTGTTAATTTATATTTTGACATTACTCAGTATAACAAAGACAAGGTTTCCTGCACATGATGTCCATGAAAAGGCAAAACAAAAAATAAAATCTACACTGCTTGAAGCCAAAATCTTTATTCATGCATGTTTTGTAGCATTTTCATCAACATTACGGTCATAATTTTATGTGTGAGACAAAAATTGAAGAGCAGTAATGACTTTCCAGGCAAGAATATTATCCAAAGTAGGAGAATCAATTTTTTTTCTCCTGAGCAGAAAGTGTTTCTGGTTGTCAGGGTCAGCTGAAGCATAGTGAATCCTGATTGGTCCGTTGAGGCCTTTTCTTTAACAAGTGTAATTATGTTTGATCCAAATCTCGCAGCAATTTTCTCTCTAAGTGCTCTCACTGAACACCCTGTTGCATCCTGATCCATTGAGCAGAGTCCGATTTGGAGCCAGACAGACTCTTTAATGAGAAAGTAATGTGCAAAGTAAACATAAACTACTGAAGTGAAGTGGTGGACAGTTATACAACATCTTTCACATCTACACTCTAAATTCTAAAAACGCCTATGAAAGAGGAGACCTCCATAGACTACAGTGACTGCTGTGGTAAACAAACTTTCCTGATATCTTTCTAAAAGTGACATGAATATTCTTAAAATTATCCAGCCACTTGAATTTAGAAAAAATAAATGTTTAGATACATCATACGCAAAATAAAAAAATAATAAAAATTAAGAGAAAAATTAAGGTCAAAATCAAGTGGATTATAACATCACATTAAATAAGCATTTACCATTCAGACCCTTGGTAGATATCTACAGTGTAAAAACTACAAACTAAAAACTACAAACTACTAAACCCCTCACGCTCACTGACTGAGAACCACAACCAGTGCCACGGCAGATTAGATATGTACACTGCACTGAAAACTAAACAGTGCTGGCAGATAATATAAAAGGAAGGTAGGATTAAACTTATAGGCTCGCTTCTCCATCGCTTCTATCAAGCTCTCTTTGTTTAACTACAGCAAAGCACAAGTATGTGCAAGTTAATAGCATGATTGGAAAGGAGGTATTTTATTTGGCCAGGGAAATTAGTGCACACATGATAAATATTCACTGGGAGAGACAGAGAAAAGAGAGACACATGACACATATAGACATATTAATCTTGAAAAGAAACAAGAGAGTTATCTCTCTCCCTCTCTTCCTCCCTCCCCTCCAATTATAACACTTTACCTCAACCCCATGCTGAGGATTTACATGTTGCTTTAATCCGGAAAGGCTCTGATTTGACGGCACCACAGCCCCCTCACAGCAGGACAGAGGTAAGCACGAATTAATACTACAAAACTCCATAATGTTTTTTTGAAGTACAGCTGGCTGCTAATGTAGATGTCCAGGCCTGCAGCCAAAAATAATCACCCAAGAAGTATAACAAATCAACTATATCACTTTTAACAAAAGGCCCGGGACTTTTGTGTTTACAGCTTCTTAGAAGAGAACAATGTTAATTTGCTTGTGGATTTTAGTAAACACAGCAGTAATAGCAAAGGGTGTACAGGGCATCTTCAAAAAGGCAATTTTGTTATAGCAGTGAATAACAATGATGTTCTAGATATACAAGCTGCATATTAACTGTATTTCTCACCACCTGTTTGCAAATATCTTGAGAGCAAACAAAGTTTGGATTTGCCTTCTGAGAGGACACTGAATTACTGCAACTAATTTAACACGTAGATAAAATAATATCATGGTCCAAAGCTTCAGTAAGTGATGCTGTTGGGGAAATATGGATTTCAGGTGAATAGTTTGACATATTAAGCAGGAAATAGGACGTGTAATTAATACAATACAAAGAAAAATGTTAAAAACAAGTATCTTAGGAACTAATAAACTGAGGAAATCAATTAAACCCAAGACAGACAAAAACATTCAGATGTCTTTTGGGGGAAATGCTCCTTGAACTGAAAAATTGAAAAAACTTAAAATTGGCAACATAACAAGGTTGAAAACACAGACAAATTGGGTGCTGACAGAGCCCAAAGAGCAGAAAGTTTTATTGAAAGAACTGGTGTTGAGAATATGTGTCTGTACGTCTGTCACCGAAGCGGATTGGATTCTTGCACATTGTTAATACACAAAACACAAAATGCCACTTTATTACATGCTTCTGCTGGGTGTAATTTGTCTAACCTGCCCTGAAGGCCTTTAGTATATTGAAGTTCCAGTTTGCATAGTAATTGTGTTTACCTCAACTTATTAATAATTTCATATTAAAGAAGAGGCAAAGTGTTGCATCAAAGCAGCAACAACTACGCTGTCTTGTTGTTCTTTTGTAGATAACACTGATTCTGAATCAACCCTAATGTTGTGTCTGAGGCTTTAACCACTCAGAATAACTTGAAAATATATTTCTGTATTTTGTGCAAGCACAGTTTGTGTCAAAGACTTACTACTTTAATACTTTTCTCTCTGTTGGGTTTTTAGTAAGGTCAGTGGAATAGAAAACATATTTAAAGTTTAAAAATTGGTTGATTTATTGACATTCATTTTACACAAACAGCAGTGGGTTCTATGGGATCCTAAAACATGAAAAATGAAAAGTAATTCTTGTTACTTTTTTTTTCTTTCTCAAACCACATGAAAATTTGCATTTGACACAATGATGGCAGCAGACTACCATGATCATCAGGAGCAGTTTGGGGTTCAGTATCTTGCCCAAAGACAGTTTGACATGAGGGACTATGGATCAAAGCACTAGACCTGTGGTTAGTAGATGTTCCACTCTTCATGCTACAACTTTAGCTGCCCTTAACAATAAGTAAAGCCAATGAGAAAAAAAATGGGGATTAATAAAATGGCACATTACTGGTGTGCACATTACCTGTGAGTGGGCTGCCTGCGATTGGTGCAGATGGCTGTTTGGTAGTCATGGCTGACACACACCTTGTGAGGAGGGCAGCGCACCTTCAGACAGGGGTGCTTTGTGGCATCTGGACCTATGAAGAGAGATCATGGATAAACTTAATCTCGGAGCAGCAAAAATAAGTTAGTGGAAACATGCAGAGCAGGCACACTGTAGTGGTGAAAGTTGATGCAGCAAAACATCAAGCTGTTCTTTTGGTTTTCCAGCTGGCAGATTTTTACGTTCTACTAACTGAAGCAAGCAGAAAAATAATTGGAGTTTGAGAAAAAGACGGAGAAGAAGAATGGTTAAAGGTATGAAGTAAACGTTGAGTTTTCCGCAGTGTGAGCTGCTTAATGAGGACTATTCTTTCTGAGCGTCGACCTCATCTTCTTCCAAATCAATCTCCACAGTGACATTATCGCCGTGTCAGCCCGGCACAGCTGGCTGATGTCCATGGTGACAAAAGATCAAAGCAGCTCATTGACTCTGAGCATTGTGTCATTTCACACTAGGCTAACAGCACAAACCCACTTTCATCTGACAGACAGAAGTAAAGAGAAAAACAGGAGGTGAAAAAGACAAAGTGGCAGTAAAAAAGAGAGTGACAAGAGCTTTTTACCACTTTGTACCACACCACAACAATGTGAGTTTAACGGATTCATCAAATGAAGAAGTAGTGGTTGTTAAGGATGGACATGGAAGGAGGAGGCTCAGTGTGGGGGAAATGTCTCAGGAGTTTAGTCACCTGAGCCAATTATGGGCCCCCAAAGAGACTCAACAGGTTTAAATGGAGCTGAGGAGCACATGCTTGATGGAGAACATTTTGAATGTTATGAATGTAGGAGCAATATTCCTGAGACTATACAGACTTGAATGGTTTGATCTGAGATGTCCAGTCTGTTGAAAATATATCAGAAAGTCAGAAAACCTGATAAAAATACTTGTAAAACCAGAGTTGAGTGGCCATTCTCCCTGTTTTGGTAAGAAAGAGTGGGTCTAAAGGGGCTTTAACTGATGTGTTTGGTAAGCAGTGGTCATATAGGCTGAGACAGTGAGATTGGTGCTGTGGTTGAAGAGAATGCCTTTCTCTTTTAGAGGGCACTGGAGACGGGCCAAA
This sequence comes from Larimichthys crocea, assembly GCF_000972845.2. Classification (NCBI taxonomy): domain Eukaryota; kingdom Metazoa; phylum Chordata; class Actinopteri; family Sciaenidae; genus Larimichthys; species Larimichthys crocea. The sequence goes on along the minus strand of NC_040011.1, from coordinate 35,548,035 downwards.
GCCCATCTCTTAAATGTTGGGTTCAGATTGTGGAGATCAAGCTGGCTGAGTGAGGGATGAAATTGATCTGGACTAGGGGAGATCTCTGGGGTTTGTGACTGCAGCACTGTCAGGAGGTTTGGCAGTGGTCTGACTGCTGTGGGAATATAATGACTGGAGGAAAATTGCTTCAAACTGATCATCACTTGAATCAAATGGATTTATTTGCAGTTTGGCCAAATCAGTAGCCAAATCAAATTTTTTAGATAAATGCAAGAGAGTGAATAAGAACAAAGCACAGTCCAACAGCTGAAATGAACAGAACAGGATGAGTTAAGCAAGTATAAGTAGGCCTGGTTGGGTCCCTGCTCCTAAATCTGTCCACTAGTTACTTTAATTAGTACAAATGAAGTGAGAGACCTGCCAACATCCGACAATGGACTGGTAGTCATGGAGACCCTATCAATCACAAGGGGTGCACCGGATATGTATTAGAAAAAGATGAAAGCCTTTATAATGAACAAAGCCACCAAACAAAGATAATACAATGACATCAAAGACAAAGTGGGTTTTAAGCCACATACAGAAACCATGTAAAGTCAGCATGGCGAACAAGCTAAAAATGATTTCAAGTCCCATATCAATTAAGAAGATCAAAGCGTTATGTACAAGTCATTAGCATGTGGCTGCTAATATCATAAAATGAGAGTGGCCTTGTCTCCATCAGGGGCCAAATGGGTTGTGTTTGGGCCACAGCTGGTGTCTGCTGCGAACATCAACTAGTTTCTGACCTGATTACACACTGCTCCGCTGGTTACATGCTGGTTTATCAGCGTTAAATCAGAGAGTCTGCCGCCACAGTGGCTTTCTTGTCTCCGCTCACAGTAATGCCACAATCTCAACAAGCATCTACTTGAAAGAATGAACACCAACACATACGCAACTCTGAACATATCTGGTGCTGTCAAAGGATATGGGAGACCTTTCTTTATCAGCGAAGTATAAGAACAAACACGCACAATAAAGATGGTGAAGCTTAGATAGTCTAGAAGGAACAGATTCATAGCATACTGCACACATCTGTCATAAAAAGCGACTTGTTTCCTTACAATCTGTAAAACATATACACAGATACAAAAACACATTAACCAGCCAGTGTGCCCTCTTCTATTCCCCAGAATGCAGGGCGATGATATGTCAACCTTCCTCCTGATAGCTGTCTGCTCAGTTGTGTGTTTCTATCGTTTGCTTATTTGGGCCTGTCCTCACCTCCATCTATCAGTGCTGGAGGAAACCCATCTTATTTCACTTCGCTGCAAAATGACTTTATCACAGCGAGGAAATGAGAGATGAAGGGAGCGAGGAGAGAGGGAAAGAGGAAGGATCGGGGAAAAAGGAGGCTCGTATCTTGTTAACAGAGGATTGGAGGACAATTTAGGATTAGTATGTGACCTCCACTGTCAGACAAATTGGAAATCAGACACACACACATACAAATGAGCAAGTCGGTTTATCCAGCTACACACAGCGATATACAAAGCGTCACATGCAGATGATTACGCAGATACAACTTTCTCATAAACAGCAATAAAGTTAATTTGGAGAGACAATAATGCTCTGAATGTGAAATCGTTTTCACCTGATGTGATTCAAATATTTATGGTATATATAAAAGGAGAGGAGAGGACAACAGTCAGTAGGAAAAGAAAGGAGAAAAAACGACAGGATGAAAAGAGGGCGTGGGAGGCAGGGAAGAGAAAAGAATAGAAGAGTGTTAGGGTAAAAGAGTTTTATCCATCTATTTAAAGCTTGAGTGAGCAGCATTGGCGGTTAAACCAGCCAATCAATTGAAATGCAGGAGCACTGCAGCACACTCTCGCCACCTCTCTTTTACTTCCCTCAATACGATGAGTCTCTCATCTCCTTTTATTCCCCTCTCTTCTCTCTAATCTTAAGTATGACTTTATTCTCATCCGTGTGTGTGAATAAGTCAATGTGCGTGAGCAATATTACTTGACATGCCTTATTGCTTATCCATTCATTCCAAAGTGCCAAGTAAAACTCCCTTTCACACTCCAAACCACATTTTACCTTGAAAATGCTATTGATTTATGTAAATGAACATGGTTGTCTTCTGCTGATAAGACGTTGCCAAATGAACAAGTGTAAAGCACTCGTGCCTGTGTGTGTGTGCGCATGAATTAAGTGTTATGATTCGTCATCAGACACTGCTTAACGGAGAAACTGTGAGGGCACAGTGCTTCGGAACTGGTGGCTGATAAGGGAGGAAAAAAGAAGAAGGAAGTCATGTGCGTATTCTCTATAATGTTACAGTTACAGTTTGTGAGAGAGAGCATGTAGATCCTCACTACCAATTTGTCAAACTGTTGTCCTTGGCCATATGTAAGGTTTACTGATGCCCCCTTGGGTGCTGGGTTACAGTCTGTAGGGGTAAGACAGATGGAAGAGTTGGCAGAGCTGTAGCCAAGGGAATCGAGGGGACAAGACAACAGCAGATCATTAACAAATGAACACAAATGTTCTCAGTTTGAATTCAGATTGAGCGCATTTACACTTCTCAAAGTCCAACACTGACACAGTTTGATGATGGTTGTCATTTTTAATTGTTTGCATGTAAAAGCTTCTTCAAAATAAAGGTGGTCGGTCGAAAGATTAAATATAGATCTCAAAGAATCTGAACTGAAATGAAGGATGTGGCTTGGAGGAAAAAAAAATCCTCATTAGACATACATACACATCAAATTTTAGTTCAACATTATCAAAAACTTAACACACAAAGGAGCCTGTAGAAGTTTATTATTAGATCCATCCAATGTTTTACATGAGTAACTGATCCAGGCAGAGAAATGACATATTCGGGATTTTGGTCCTACATTTCTGACACTTCTGACATAATTCTGATGAAGCTTTTGGTCTCTGGTTGCCAAAGCTCTAAATTAGTTGCTGGTGGACTTGTCTGGGCCCACCGTTTTTGACTGACGACCAATGATTTCATCATGTTCCTCTCACGGTTGTCGACTTTAGTCTGCTCAGCGTAAAGGGGCCATTTACGAAGAGGTTGGGTTGGGGAAGTGCACTGTGGCAGCAAGCAGTATTAATGGTGTTACCAGAGTGATAGTGAGTGCATGAATATGACTGATTTAACTAGTCAGCTGGTAGCCAAACAGATGCTGAAGCTGGTTTCAGTCAGCTAATGCAAGCATGTCTTTAGTGCGCTGCATGAACTAAAGCTACAGTACGCCCCATTTGTGAATAAAATGAACAGTTTCAATGAATTAATTTGTAAATACACGGATGAACATGTGATCTCATAGGTTCTGTTTATATACAGCATAATCTGTGTATGTGCAGTATCTACATCTTTTGTACATTAACAGTAAGGCTAGAAGGTTGTGGCCATTTGCCAGCTGCCTTGCTCCGTTGTATGGTACAGTGCAGAGTTGAAAGACTTACAATCTGACTTCTATATACTGGGGGGGCGGGAGGGATGGGGAATCAATATAGTGCTTGGTTGGTAGCTCATGCTCAGCGAACACAGCAAGCACATAAAAGAAAATATATTCCCTGCTGAAATCAAAAGTTTCACTGTATCTTAGAAAAATACAGATACAAAAAAGTTCAAAGTCCATAAACATGCATATGTGTATATATTATTTATAAGGCTCAATAGGCTCATTGTGTAAACATGAGGGATGTGTGAGTTATATGAGAGGTTTTGCTTTATTAAATTGTTTCAGTATTGTTTTTTTTAATTATTTTTATTATCTATTAATAAATATTTTACAAGTCACCAGTTCTCCTAGCCATCCTACTTACATCATAGCTTTATTCCTCTGTATTTGTAGGCGTTACAATAAACCTTAGACCATTCTACCCTCGCTGTTACCACAGTTACAGTGCTCTAGTGTGCACATTGTGTGTCCATTTTCCAAACTGCAGATGAAGTGGGTTCATAAATTGACTTCCATCTCCCTCCCTCAAAGTCCACAGCTCAGACCCCGCAGGGAGCAACAGTGCAAACACAGAAAGGCAGAGGAAGGCTAGAAACATGCTGTAATGTTGGCATTAGAAAATTAAGAGACCTATTCTTATTCAGTGTACTGTTTCGGTATAGATCCATAGTGTTCATTAAAAATATGAAAATCTGCCGTTTCATGATATTAAAAAATAGAGGTTCTGATGCAGCAGTCATTTATTTGTGTGGATGTTTCAAACACTGGATACATACACATATATTATAATATGTCTTTTTCTCATCCTTTTAACAACTGAGGAAGGTTGTTATAAAGAGCAATGGGCAGCCGTCGCAGCTTCTAATCCTGCACAAATAAGACAAAGCAGAAAAAAAAAACATGTAATCCTCAAAGCACCTGCAAAGGTGAGTACTAGCTAAGAAACAGTACTGCCATAGTCAGAACTGAACGCCAATCTAAAGAAGTGGGTCTTAAGCTTCGATTTAAAAAGGCTAAAATCAGTAGTGGTGCGAATGTCAGGGGGCAGTTTGTTCCACAGTCCCGGAGCAGCGACGGCAAAAGAACGATTACCCCACTGTTTAAAGCTCGACCTAGGGACCTGTAACAGAAGCTGACCAGAAGAGCGCAGGGCTCTGCCACAATTGCAAAAAGTTCAAATCTCTGACAAGTAAGAGGGGGCCAAGCCATTAATGGCGTTAAAAACAAACAACAGAAGTTTAAAATCAATTCTAAAACGGGCTGGAAGCCAGTGGAGTGACGACAGCACAGGGGTAATGTGTTTGTGTCTGGACGTGCTTGTTAAAAATCGGGCAGCAGCGTTCTGCACAAGTTGGAGGCGAGAAATTGAGGACTGACTGAGGCCAACGTAGAGGGCATTGCAGTAGTCCAGCCTGGAACTGATGAAAGCGTGGATTGCCCTCTTGAGGTCCTGCCGACTGAGAAAAGACTTCACTTTGGCCAAGAGACAGAGCTGAAAAAGCTCGTGCTGACAACAAAGCTAATCTGTTCGTCAAATTTGAGCCCATTATCAAATGTTACCCCAAGACTTTTGATATGTGATTGCTGGTGCCAGAGTTTGTGGTGAAAACATTCAACATAGATGGTGAACCAAACAAAATGCACTCAGTTTTGCTGTCATTTAAGTGCAAAAGGTTCTGTGCCAGCCACTGCTTTATAACATGTTTCGTTTAAATGGATACTCTCTGTGGGACTTTGTAGGGAAATTTCAGTGTGCAATTCTCTTGCAATACACAAGGTCATGGTTTTGATCCATGCCTTCAAAGGGAAAATGTAGAATCACGGTACAGAAACTGAATTAGTGTTAGCTGCATTAGTGTGTCAGTGTTGCTATATCATTGCACTATTATTTATTAGGGTAAGCTCCAAGTCTGGCAGTTTATTGTCTACAGTGTGCAAAAAACATCCTCCTCTCCTGGATGATCCAACCCTGAACATATCTTCCAGCCATTTAATTGCTGCAGACTTCCAAGTGGATTCCTGGCAGAAAAGCACATTGTACCCGAAGCTGTAGAATTTTATTACAATTAAAGTTGACAGTAAATTGCCCTGCATTGCCACTTTGTCTCCTTAAGAATTCTCCTCTATTTTTTTTTTTTTTTATATACCCTTAATGTTCCTTAAGAGACAGGAAAAAGTGGCTAGAGAAGAAGGGTAAGATAAAATAGTCTTCCTGTGTCCTCTAATACTGGACGGAGGCCAGAATGGAGTGCAGTGATTGGATAATAAAGATAGTCAGGGTAGAATAGAAGAGGCCACATCGCCAACAAGCCCTGTCAAAGAGTAGACGGTGACCTCAAATTAATTGCTGCTGAGCCGGACATAGGTCAACGGGATGCTTTTGCAATCTGCGAGTATGGGTGTGTGCGCTTCTTTATCGACGCAGTGTTCTATCGCTCTCCATTGTTTGCTCTCCCCAGCTACCATTTCTAATGGCAAATAAACAAGTTTGAAATTAAATAAACAAAAGCTTCAACAACCATTCCCAAAGGACAAATTCTTGACTGTTATTAGAAAAACGAGCATCACTTTCAGGCTTTGATAAACTAATTAAAAAGGTGTTTCGTCTCTTTTACCTGGGGGGCTACGGTGGAAAAACAAGAGATGGAGGGAGAGAACAGAAAGACAAACAGATCAGGAGAAGATAAAATCTGATTCACGCTCATCTTTGTGAACGCTCCTCAGGGTCTGACTGTTTGGCCTATGAGACGCATTGGAGCGAGGGATGACAGAGAGCAATGATGAGGAATGATGGAGGGATGAAAGCACAGAAAGGGCCTCTGGGAGGATGCAGTGATAGAACGGATTCACCATCCATAAAATTAATTATTGAAAACATGGCCAAATCATATTATTGTGAATGTAACTGAGGAATGGAGAAGATAAACAGGCTGCTTCAGTTTGAATGTCAGAGAAGAAACCACAGTGGCTTACAGGAGAAAAATATCTGGAGAGAGAGACTATCTCTTACTGAATATTCATCACTGCTACACAACCATTATACACACAACAGCACATGCAAACACACTTTATTGTGAAAAGCCCTGAAAGAGGATGTTTTGTAAAGCTGTAGCTGGCAGCAAAGCATTTTAAAGGAACTTTATGAAAGCAAATAATTAGTCTTTGAAGACAACTTCAAAGCAAAAGAGCAAAGATGCATTTAAGGACAACATGCGCAAGCAGGAGAACATTATATTAAGTTAAAGTTGCTAATTGTCACAGTCTAAATAAAGTTATACATAGCCTGTTCTACTTGAAGTGTGTCTACAATTCTAATTATCTACATGGAGAACTGAGAGAGCAGAAATAGAAAAGAATATGCATGAAATTGGCTTGGTTGTGGGGTGCACACGCTCAAAGAAACAAACACACAAATGGCTAAAAAGATGTTGGTGTCTTTAGGTGCATCCACCCTCACAAAGACAGAAGAGGAAATCAGCTGAAAAAAAAACTCCAGGTAACCAGGTTGCAAAGTGAGATCCTCATTGCGGCAACAGGTCAGTGAATGGGGTGTATGAAGTTTTAATTTAAAAACATTCATATTCATATTCTGGGCTCCCATAGAATTGATCATGCAACTTTAGGCATATTTCACTGTGTGAAATTATCGCTTCACGACTACATATTTTAATATGGCTAATGGAGTGTTCAGACAGATAGCAAGGATCATTTTTATGCAAATAGGCCGGACCGTCATTTGCCCCAAACAACCAATGTACCAACTGTACAGATGTTAGCTGTAAACTAGCTACAATGGATGCACCGATTGTGTGTGGGAGTGTGTCTGTGTGCATGTTAAACTCAGTGTCTTACTGATCTCACCAGAAACTTCACTTCTTTCTGTTGTTTTCACTCTTTTTCCTCTTGGCTATGTAAGTTTATGAAGTAAGGTCATAATGTATTGAGATATGCACAATTTCTTTCTGCTAAAGTTGAAACATTGTCAATAATTGCATCTTTCCGTTGACTTTGTATTTAACCTGTAAAATATCCTCTGCATCCTTTCTAAACAAAGTGTAAGAGTTATGCTAGCGGCTCTGTGAGGTTGTACTTCTGCACAGTGGAGATTTGAGCGAAATCTTGGCAGATTGTATCAGTGGCCAGATGGAAGCAACTTGAACTCCTTAAGATGGGGGTGGCAAAGATCAGCCAGGATAGACTGGGCCTTCCTCAAAGACCTCACCTTGTAGAGGAGTGGAAGGTATTTTAAGGTTGTGCCTTCAATTTTGCTGCACACTTTAACGATACCCTGTGGTCTGTCCTTGTTTTTTAGGCTGAGTAACCCATACCAGCTAACAAAATAGAAGATGAGGACCGATTCAATGAAACAGGAATAAAACATTTTCATGAATGTGCTATTGTGATTAAGACCTTGAAGCTTTCGATAAAAATACACCTGCTGGTAACTTTTCTTACAAACAGCATCCACATGAAGCTCAAAGGACAGCTTGTCATTGTTATGGAATTTTCTATCCTTAGGTTACACAAGGTCACGTGTGGGCCTTGAGGTCCTTTGGAAGTATTAGTTGTTTGGCTTTGGTTGGGAACAGTAGGTGCCAGTCTGTCTTAACACTGTGGTGACCAGGGTCGAAGAGACCTATTGCTGCCTTCATAGACATAATAGATAGATGTCTGTTTACGCCGATTGGAACATCAACGGCAAGCTGTGTCTCCAGACTAGAATATGCTGACAATAACACCTCCATTGGTAAAAACATTCTCTCTGACTAATTCTGGGCGTATAGTATTTGTGGTGTTATCTTGGAGTTTAAAGTCTATCCACAAGGATGAGTTGGGCAGAATGTGAGACCGACTCAGGCACTTCTGATGAACTTTGAGAGTGTCTCTAATTCTCTTTGGCCAAGCGTCAATAAATATTACAGCATAAGACATCAGAGGCTCCTGAACACTTTCTTCCTTCCTGACCTAACCATTGACCTTTGACTTCACAACAGTCATCAGTTACAGAGATGATTGATTTAATCTAAGATGCACTTTAAGATAGATTATATGGCAGGGTTAGACAGGAATGGTCTGCTGCTGTGCAGGAAGGGGAAGTTTTATTTCATTCATTCAAGATATTTAAATGTTTTTTTGGACGCTTGTCAAGTGGTCTGTTTTCTTCTGCTTTTAAAAAGATCCCCTCGGCTCTTAACTGACCATGTGTTGCTGCCAGATGAGTTTGTGTCAGCTTGACCTTTAGTCAGTTTCAGGAGAGGTCAAAATGAAAGACCGCACACTCGACTTACAAGCTGATTTTTTTTGCTCATTGACACACTCTGATCTCTTCTTCTTTTTCCTCAGTCCACACACACACACACACACACACACACACACACACACACAGGTGCATGAAAGGTCTGGCCTCTTGCCTCACCTTCAGTGTCAGGGATAATTAAATGTTTTTGCACTGTCTTAGACTGAGGCATTCATTAATCTGCAGCTGAAGGGTGTGTGTGTGTGTGTGTGTGTGAGCATGAATGAGCAAGAGTAGATTAGAGTCCCATACCTCCATTGATTCTCCTCTCCTGTTACTATCCACTCATATTCACTATTTTACTCACGTTACTGAAAGAATATCTAAGCAGCAGTATCATATGCATATGAAACACCAACGCTATGTGTGTCCACTAAATCATTATTTTGCCTAAAGCGTGTAGTAAAGTTAGATATAGAAGAAAACAGACTCTATTCACTATACACTGTCTAAGATTATAACCCCTTTTCAATTTCACTTTTTCTAAAAGACAAAATCTATGTGCTGAACTGAACATGTTATGCCCCAAGCACTACTACTGTACAACTGGCAATATTTTTGCCTGTTCTTGACTATAGGGCTCTTGTGTACATGCGTGGCCCTGCGCAGGCATTGAAACTGATTGACACAGCTTATCATGCGTCACTCAGGTTCATAACAAATTGTAACACCCTGACTCACCACTGTGAGCTTATGCTCAGGTGGGATGGCTCTGTTTACCAGCCCGCAGACGTACTCACTGGTATATTTTTATATACAAGGCAATTCTCGGGTTGCTCCCAACATACCTCTGTTCTTTTATTACTAAAAAACGTGATGGACAATATTCGCTGTGTTCTAGGGAGTTTCATATCTTATCAGTGCCAAATGTTTGTACTGAGATAGGGAAGAGGGCATTTGGGTACTCAGCACCCTCTGACTGAAATGTCTAATGTTTTAAAACTCAAAGACCTGATCTCTTTGAATGCTTTTAAATCCACATTGAAAGAGCAAGAGAATGAATCATCCAGATGTTGCTGTTTTAGCTGATGTTGTTGTTGTTTATTTCGTGACTTGTACTGTACTTTTTACCATTTTTATTTTATAGACCACTATGTGTTGTAATATTATCCCTGCGTCTTGTGTCAAAGTGACTCACAGCACACAGTAGACAACGGATAAATAGAGAGTTTATACAATATGTAATTTCAAGTGTGAGATTTTGCTCCTTTTAAAGGGAAAACAAGTAGTTTGTCCATATAGCACACAAGGGGTCAACATCAGAGACTCACTTATAAGCTGCTAAGATTTATAGCTTCCACGATTTACTGTCTGACATAGTCACTTGTTTTCAGAACAAATGCACTCCCAATCGAAATCAAAAGCAGATATTTTAATTTGAATCGCTGAGTTGCAGCTCAGCGGCAGAGCAACATAACCTGAGAACTGAAAGAGCTCTACTGTGTTATAAGTGTTTCATCAGAGCTGACTGAAAAACAGAAATCTGTAAATAGCTAAAAAATAACCAAACCTTCTCCACAGACCCTAACATCTGTGTTTATCGAACTGACTCAAGTTCATGAAGACATACTGAGGAAGCAACACAATTTATTCAGGCTGAATCTCCCAGCAGCATAATCTCACTGCAGCTCTTTTTGTAGATTTATCTTAGCTTTGAAACTGTGGATTACTGTATATGTTACCACACAGCTTATCTCCCACTGAATTAGATTAAAACATGTGTAATTGGTTTTGTAATTACCTAACGAACAGAACACATTGCGTGCATCAGTCACATTTCAAATTGCATTCGATCTCCCAATTGGTTCCCCATTTAGCTTTCCATTTGCCAACTCTGTTACCATTTAAGCAGTGCTCTGGGGCCTTGTTGGGGCAAAACTAGTGTAACAAGAACGCTCTTTGGCTGTAACTTTCCTATTTATGACTATAACTATAACTTTAATTTGATAACTACTGTATTATAAAATTACATAGCAATCGGCAACTGTCTGATCTGTTTATATTCTTGCTTCTGTCTTACAAAATGCATTGACCTAATAACTAAATAAGACATTTCTGTCATAGAGTAAGGTGTTTATAAGTAAGTAATGAAGTTAACAAGGAATATCATAAGTCCCACACTGCACGAAAAATATTTGTAAATTAAAAAAGATAGCAAGCAACAAAATAAAAGCGTGTACACATCATCAAAACCCCAAAGTAAATCAACTGAGTGCACGTCATGCTCCATATACTTTCGGTTTAATTAAATGCATTACCTCTTATGGTTACAGAGAAGAAGCATTTAAACGTATTTGATGTTACTTACCACAGAGGATTTCAGCCCACTACTCCCACATTAGCTGGTTAAATTCTGCTAAGCTGCAAGCACAAACACCAGAACTGACAGGAGCCTACTGTGCTCTGAAGAGGGAACTCTTTACTCCAGTATATTACTGCCCACTTGCTAAATCTCAAATTACAGTTTTCATGTTAGCTTGCATTGACAGACCATGATGTTAGGATTGAAGCTAACCCCGGAAATTGCTCCATGTTACTGAAGGGGCCAGCTTTGATCATCCTGTGTGCATTAGCCATGCTCTATCTGGTTCAGACGACGAGCTGTAAGCTTGGTTATCTCTCTCTTCCACACTGACAACTCTGCACTCAACCTGAGACAGGATGGAGAACAAATTGTGCTAAATCACCGCTGTATTATACCCACAGTTTTATGGGATTTGCAGCTGAGACAGCAGAGCAGAACAATTTTAACTCAGTGTAAAGTAATGCTACAATCTGTTGGAACATTAATGACCAGCTATAAATGCAGTTATTTCTCATTAAACCTGGTAATCTGGTATGATCTGCCTGTGGATCTCAATTTTATGAGACAAATAGATCAGCAATGAGATTGTTAGTCAGGATTTCTGTAGTATCAACTTTTGCCTCATGTTATTTCTTAGAGTCACTAAAAAAACAAACCCCTCCCCACCCTGAAGAAAATGATGTTGCCTCACCATCCTGTACTGTCTTCTTGGCTGAGTGAGCTGGAGTGGCTGGGTCTTCAAATGTGCCAGGCTCTGCCTCTCGCTCTGATAAGGAAAAAGAAAACAGAAAAAGAAACAAAACTGATTCATTTGACATGTTAATTATTAAGCTTTAGAGCTATTTTGAACTTTCGACAAATATATGCTGGATGTTTAACCCAGCTTCCTGTCTTATGCTAAGCTAGGTTAATTGCCTCCTGGCTGCAGCGCTGTACTTGCTCAGAGACGTGAATGGCATTAATTATCTACTAGAAAGCAATTATTTCCTAAAATGTTGCTTTCAGGTCTCCCACTTCACAATCCAAAACAACTATGTTTTGATATAATGCTTTTAATCTCTTGAAAAACATTTTAAAGGATAATGTATCTCGTCTGAAAGGAATAATTTTTTGCCAAAGACAAAAACAAGTAGCTTCATCCAAGGAAAAGCAAAGTAATGCACCTATCCATCTAGATACAAAAACACTAATCCTCTGTATAACACACACACACACACACACACACACACACACACACACACACACACACACACCACTCCATATGGAAGCAGGCCAGTGGTGGCAGAGCCTCGGGGATGGAGCAGAGCAGCCAAACGCTGAGGTACAGGAAGTTTGTCATGTCTGTCTGTAGGCTGTGACATTAACACCCTGAGATGATTAACTCCCCAACTCATCCATCTCCTGTATTTATTAGCGAGCAAGGCTTTTGAGCCAGGACTGACCACAGCCTGTATATAATGACCAGGAAAAAGTAAGAAGATGTGTGTGTCTGGAGGCAAAAAAAAGTTTGTCCAACTTTGTTTCTGTCAATATGCTCTCCATTCATTAATGTAGCACTCTTTCCTTTTTCTCCCCTTTGCTGGACCTCTCTTGTCCTCATTATTGGATGACTTTCTTATCTCTAAGTTATCCTCTCTGCAAGCAGTCTCTCTCAAGTGCTCTCTGTAGGCCCTGCGTATATCTTTGTATCTCCCTCTGCCTCCGTCCCTCCCCTGAGACTCTCTGATGCCACTGTCACTTTCACATGCTGGCATTTAGCCTGGGGGCTCCTGCTATGATCGCGAGCAACGGCTGTCTGCTCACATCCTCTGAATTTTATTTATCCTAATTTACGATCATCATTGGAGACTCTACTTGCTACGGGGCACAGAGGGCAGAATCAAAACACACAAACACACACACACATTTACTCTTCCCTCTTTGTGATCTACTGTTGTGTGTATCTCCCCTTGAAAACAGCCTGTTCAGCACCGTTCACACACTGCAGTCCATTGATTCACAGCTTCATTTTGCTTTGAGCTTGTTGTTGGTTTTGGCTCTGCCTTTCTAAACTGGAAGTGCAGGACAGAAACAATTCACACTACTCCGTCTGCCAACATTTACCCTTTCTTAATCACCAATTCTCTTGGCTACTAGTTCCTCAGTGTTTATTTTTCCATACCATTTCCATCCTAAACAGAAGTGAACCTGCTTTGCTGATATGATTGGCTTCATCCGTTTATTAAATTAACAATACCTTCCGTCTGACTGTGTATTTCCTCCCTCTGCATCTTATCAAACTCCAGGTATCATTGATTACTGCTCATGTGTGCGTATGTGTGACTGCCTAATTTACTGCATGCGCTCGGAATCACTGGAGCGTGGACATGTGCGTTTCAGCTGATAGTCCCATTTATGTGTTAAGACTCAACACTGCGAGCACTCACCCCTCTGAAAGAGGGAGATAAGAGCTGAGCCAAGGGTCGTGGATATTGAGTCACTTTTTATGATGTGGCCAACAAGCCATTAAAATCAGAGCAGTAAACAATGTTTAAAGAACGCCTGGAGAGCGAGCTACAAGCCCTTAGCACATTACACTGAAATGAGATATTTGTTCTTGCCTCAGCTCACACTCCATTTAATACACAGACCTGAGGTGCTCACTGTTGTATGTTGTCCTATCTGTCTCTGTTCTTATCAGTTTCTCTCTTTCAAATTCTTTTAGCTCCTCCAGGCGTGGATCAAAGATGGTTATATGAGAATGTATTGAGAAGCAGTGACAGAGTTAGGGGAGATTAAAGATGGACCGATGAGAAATGGGAGCAGACAGACAGCATATCTTCAGAGAGACACTGGCTAAGCGAGTTGGAGAAATATCTGATGAAATATATAACAACGACGAACACTCTGCTGGGAAAACACAATGTCACGTCTAATCACGGCTGATTGGCAATTTGGAAGCTCCAGATTTTCCAGGCTTTGTTTGTGGCTGCTACTGCCAAACCAGAGAGCATCACAAATGACTTGTGTTTTGGTGCCAAAACTGTTTCCATAGCAACCACTTATTCACTATGTAATCTAATTAGGCAAACGGACAGGAGTAGTAAACACCTGAATCTTTTAATCTCTCTGTGTGTCCATATTGTGTCTTCTTGGTTGTGTCTCAGTGCTAGTCTGACTCTCCTGTGTTTCTCTGGACTGGCTGTGATAATGGAACACTGGCTGCGATTTGTAATCCTCTCTTTGACTCCCGCTCTCTGGATAATGCATTGCAATCACAGCCTCACAAATATGTTGGGCATGTCCATATACAAGACACCAGAATGAAATAGACAGAATACTAAAATCAGTCTTGTTGACAGTACAACTGTTATCGGCTGCCAAGGACTCTTTCTCCCTCCTCGTCTCTGTCTCTATGTTTGGGCTTAAAGGCTTTTGTAAAACAGCTCTCCAAACATTACAGATGGGACCAAGCAGAAAATAATGCAGATGCAGAAAATCTGTAATAAACACAATTCAGAGTTTGACTCTGGAAGAAGGCTGAGATGACCTGGAGGACATGTGGCTCTAACATGGTGCTACATTTGTGTACATGCAGGCGGTTTTATTGTTTCAAAACTTAGTTTAGGAGGAAAAAAAATAAGATTTTAAATTCATCATAAAAAAACAATCAACTTCACTTTGTGTATGAGATTGTCTGACAGCAAGTTGCCTTGTAAATGGGAAAAGTAAAAGTAAATGTCAGGACGTGTATATTTGTGTGTGTTTATGAACCCATTGTGTGTATTGTATGCACAAAAAAAGACTAGTACGTGTGTGTGCTCATATTCCTCTGCCTGTTTATGATGGACAGAACTCTCAAGATACTGTTTTTTGCTTTATTTTTAAATCTTAAAAATAATAATAATAACTCAAAATAAGTTCTGTGAAAGTTTTCAACAGCGGTTTATGGAAAAATAAACAACTAAGGAGAAGCAATTGCAACACAAGGTCACCCTAATAGCTTTTTCTGGAGCTTTCAACTACATTTCACAGTGAGTTCAGTTTTTGGGATAACTTGGCAAATGAGAACTGAACAAACTCCATGTGCTGATGAAGTTTGAAGCAATGTGTTTGAAAAACTCAGAAAAAACAAGTAAATGGACTTCGGGTTTAGATGCAAGTTCCTTTTTTTTTAAGAATTAGAGTTGGGTTGGTTTCTGGTGTTGTCTTTCCAGTCGACGAGCTGAAACTGGTCTGGTTTCGTGCATACCGACTCATTCTGGTAAATTATAGAGACAAGAAGCAGCTTCCAGTGACGTCAACTCTTTAGTACCCAGCTGAGCAGTCAGCGGTGTCCTCATAGTAAGATGCTATTTTTTTGAGAAACACATTGCTGGAAATGTAATAAACAACAACCCCGTAATTTTACCTTTTCAGTATAACTCTAATGTAACCCTGTCTATGACAACCATTATGTCACTCATGATTTCCACATTTATGTTAGCACTGAAGCACAGCATCTCAGATCAAAACAAATGTCTGTGCATTGTGCCACCACTTCTCTGCCATTATCTGCAAGGTGTCATGTTGTCAGGCACAGAGAAAGCATAATTCTACATGGGCTGCAGGCCAACTACCGCGGCACCTGTATTTAGTGGCCTGTAATAAACATTGTTTCCCATAAGCCTGAGACCACTATGAGTTAAATGTTACAGTTCAACATAAGAAGTGAGTTCATGGATGAATCAGTGGGCAATGGTTACTTCAAACCTTTTCCACATGACACAACTTCACACTCATTGGTCCTGGGTCAGCTTTGGGCAGTGTGTTGGCACACTGTGCACAAATGAAGCCCTGATCTCAGTACAGCAGATGTCTGTTTAATCACACCCACAGGGCAGGCTGGGCTTTCTGGGATGCGGTCCAGTGTCACCCACACACACCTACCTCCTTACAGAGCTATAGAATTCAGCCTTAAGCATAACAGAGGTCTGAAAGGTTAACCATCTATAGACAGGTCAGCAACTGTCTCCATGGAAACAAGCTGATGTGGCTTTGCGAAGGGTTGTCCAATCTGTTCTCATTCATTATGGAGACAGGAAGGGTTGTGACATTTAAGTGCAACATGTAATTTTTTTTACACCTGTGATTAATTTAATCACTATTTTCCTATATTTTTAATATCACACGCTCTTTAAACTAAAGCAACGTCTGAAATGCAAATTAATATTTGCATTTCTCACGTCTCTGGGAGAGACAAAGTTTAAAATAAAATACAATCAAAGTAAACAACACAGTGTGGTTGTATTATTATCTAAATATAGACATTGTTCCTCTATTTAAAACTGGTCTATATCATTTCATCTTTTCTGAAATTTAAAATTTGAATATTTTAAAATGCAAAAATCCTGCCTTGAAAATGTTCATTAATCCAGCAAAATGCAAAGTACAAAATAGTTGAATATCTTCACATCTTAGTCACAGAGATCTATCTGACTAGCTAGAAAGCAACCATAGACACTCTATATGTGAATGAAAAAAATTACACGATGTACACTTAATATGTAAAAAAGAAACCCGAGTTGCTGTGACAACTGCTGTGTTGTGCTGTGACTGTGATCCGATTGTACTGTATGACCAGTGCAAAAAAGATCACGCACATACAGTAGAAGGATGATCTGTCAAAAAGAAGAATGTGTAAGTGGAGCTGGAAGGGACAGTGTGTTGGTGTGTTTGTCAACTAAGGATTTCCCGCAGGGCAAAAAAAGAAACTGATGAAAGAAAAGAAAAGAGAGAAGAGACTACAATTACACAGGGGGAATGTGATAATAATAACCAAACCTCTTTAAATATTAATCAAACATGTACGAAAACAACTAAGAACCAATTCTCACAGGCTTTCACAGGCTGTGTGTGTGTATTTATCTCACTGTGGTATGTTGATTCACAGTCACCCATTGTTCATCATTATGTAATTTCCATCTGATGAACTCAATACGTCAGAAACAATGAAGGGAAACAAAAATGTGTTAAGTGAAGGGGTGGTGAGGGATAGAAGGCCTAAAAAATACAGTATGAAGGAAAACAAGTGAAATTTAGAGAAAACAGTGACTGCAGAGCAGGGGACACATAAAGCAGGGTTGCAGTCTATACTGTATTCTGCATGAATATATTTCGTGGGAAGCAGCACTTTATATAGGATTCTGTTGGTTTAGTAAATTGCCTGCCAGCGAAAACTGACAGAAAACTTCACCTCCTCAGAATGTTAAGTTTGTGACTTCTTCTGCTTTTTTAAACTCAAAATGTACTCCATCACGGTTGCCACCATTCACAATATTTCAACAATACACATATATCAAAAGGAAACTGGGTTGGACCATTCTACATTATAATATCAGACCACGCAGCAGCGTATATGAATGTTAAATTAAAAAAAACTCTCTAAGAAACCCACGAGTTGGAGAATGGACACCTCAATTCTAAAAGATCAAACCATTTTTTGCAATTTCCTCACCATAAACTCCCTCTCTGTTAATAATTAATACTCTTTTCTGGGAGACCTCCAAGGCCTATGCCAGGAGGTCGATTACATCCTACAGTATACTGCTACCAAAAGTAAAGTAAAAATATGGAACAACAAGCTTTATTGGAAAAAAGGTTGAGTATATCGCAGAGGGAAAAATTTCCAGAAACCTACAACAGCTAAATTGAAAGAAATTACTGCTATTCGCTCCACATTAGACTCCTGGCTAACAAAAAAGGCGGGGGAAAAATTAGATAGAAGATATTTAGCCAATTTAACAAAAAAGCGAAGATCCTCTCAAATTATTGAGTCAATTTTAGACGAGTTATTCTTAACTAATTAATTAATTAATTTCTATACAAAACTGTATCACTCGGAACAAGCTAACAATGCTAAAACATAAATGGAAGCTTTTTTTCTCCGAATTTGATCTCCCAACTATATCACAAGATCAGAAACCTAAATGAAATGAAATTGAATTAAATTCAGCAGCTGAACTGCGTGAGGCCATTCAACTCCTTCAAACAGGCAAAGCACCAGGCAGTGATGGTCTCGGTAGCAAGTTCTATAAAGAATTTCAAAGTCTTTTATTAGAGCCTATGATGAATATGTTTAACTCCACTCCTTTGAATGTGGCACCCTTCCACCATCATTAAGGGAAGCCAATATTTCACTGATTCTTTTTCACTTTCACTGAAGGCGAGTGCCCTGAGGATTGTGCCTTGTACAGGCTGATCTCACTGTTGAATGTGGATTTAAAAATTCTTTCCATGGTATTAGCAAGACGCTTAGAAGATATTTTACCAGTCATGAAGGAGGATCAAACTGGCTTTATTAAGGGACATAATTCTTATAACAACATTAGAAGATTGCTAAATATTATCCAGCTATCTGAACAGCAGAAAATAGATGGTCTTGTGATTTCCCTAGATGCGGAAAAAGCTTTGGTCTTATTTATTTTTTACACTTGATCGGTTTGGCTGATAGCTTTGTTAGATGAGTGAAGGTCCTGTATGCCCAACCAATGGCTGCAGTCGTAACTAATGGACTTAGGTCCATAAATTGTGGTCCAGAGGGGTAGCAGACAGGGCTGTCTTTTGACGCCACTTTTGTTTGCCATGGCTATTGAACCTTTAGTGGAGGCTATCAGGCGAGACCCTTTAATGACTGAATTGGATGTGGGCGAAAAATCACATAAAATTACATTATATGCAGACAATGTGTTGTTCCTGTTAAACCCCTCTGTATCAGTCCCTCGTCTTATTCAAATTATTGGCTGGTTTGCTGCCTTTTCTGGATATAAAGTTAATTTTTCAAAATCAGAGGCAATGCCTCTGGGTAATTTATGACAACCACCAGATAATCCCAATCATCAAGTGGTCCCCTACAGGTTTCATATACTTACGTAGGCATATATATTACACCTATTTCAATCAGTTGTTTCAAGCCAACCTGACCCACTATTTGATCAAATTAAACAAGACTTGGAGAGATAGAACAATCTTTTCATATCATGGCTGGGCTGAATTTCACTTCTGAAAATGAATATCCTTCCACGTTTGCTCTATCCAATAAAAATTATTCCCATCTTTTTCAATCATAAAATAGTGAAAAAAATGAATGGCTGGTTTAGTTCTTTTATCTGGAGTAAACGTAGACCATGGATCAGGATGTCAGTGTTGCAGTTATCAAGTGCTATGGGTGGGCTGGATCTTCCAGATATTAAGAGATGTCAATTGAGTACCCATCTAAAATACATAGCTGATTGGATTAAAGATGATGCTTCGTAAGAGCATGCAGGATTATACGGCATATAGAAGGCAGATCAGGGTTTACGTCGGTTTTCACGCCGATCACTGATAACCCTGACTTTCTGCCAGTAACCTTGGACAGGGCATTCAAATGCTGGACAGCTAAGGGAATTTCTTCACTAGGAGATCTTTTTGCTAGTCCTACCCTCATGACTTTCAATCAAGTTATGGAAAAATATGGCATATGAAGAAACGATCTTTTTCGTTATTTTAAGGTCAGAGATTTTATTATAAAAGATCTCTGCTTGCTGATATGAATGTCACACAGATAGAGAAACAAGTACCTGCACTTCTTTCTTAGGCCAATGCTTAGAACCTTTTATGCCGGACTGAGGGATTGTTCAAATCTTGGTGCTCGGACACTGGGAGTGATCTGGGAGAAGGATCTGGGTTTTGTGATAACTGAGGAGATGTGG
Source organism: Larimichthys crocea (assembly GCF_000972845.2). Classification (NCBI taxonomy): domain Eukaryota; kingdom Metazoa; phylum Chordata; class Actinopteri; family Sciaenidae; genus Larimichthys; species Larimichthys crocea. Next base: position 35,528,271 of record NC_040011.1, on the reverse strand, counting down.
GAGGACATCTGGGATAATGCAAGGAAAATAACTGTTTGTAACCGATCAAGAGCGATGCAATTTAAGATACTGCATAGAGCGCATGTTGGTCCAAACCGTCCCTCTAAATAAGACAGAAATTGGTGATCTAAATCACTGTTTCTGGTCCTGTGTAAAAATACAAAAATATTGGAGTGGTGTCTTGTTTGAAATACACAAGGTTCTGAAGAAGGAGCTTGAACTCGACCCGGTTTCACTTCTTCTGGGTCTTCCCAGTGATCGCGTAAGTGATATATATCAGAAAAAACTGTATAACGTTATGACATTTTGTGCCAGGAAAAATATTCTTCGGCACTGGATCTCAGATAAGGCCCCCTCAGTGGTGGGATGGCATAGGACAATACTGGAATACATACCTCTGGACCTGTCTTCTGCACTCCAAAACGAATGCCTTTGAAAGAATATGGAAACCATTTCTTGACTATATCAATGTAAATATTTCTGCTATACTGACAAAAGCATTTGTATAAAAAACGGTATTATTTATTTCTGTTTTCTTTCTTTATTCAGTTCCCATTGTATTTCACTCTGTACTGCATAATATACCTGTCACATTTACCTGTTTTGGGTTTTTGTGTTGTTATTCCCAGCTTGTTGTTGTTTTGTTGTTTTTTTATAAATAAAAAAAAAGCACTCACAGTATCACCAACATCATGTAAACAGCTTCTACGCTGTGTATGTGGTTGGGCTTCTATGACTAAATATACCAAATTATAGCCTTTTTCAGCATCCCACTATTAAAAGTACTGTGAAATGAAAATTACACTTCCACTGGATTAAAATACACAAAACAAACCACATTATTCTATATCAGCATCTTATATGGAGAAGCCCATAAGGCTCCATTGTTAACATTGTTTAGTTTTAAGAAGACTCTTTATATATGCTAAAAACACAGACAGAAGTGAGAAGAATTTTTCATTATTTAAATAATTTAAAATCAGGATTTTTCTTCCCTGTTGTATTTGGAAATTTTGTTTGGCATTTGGCAATCACACAGGACTACATGCAGAACCAAATCTACAGCACATTCCTGACATGTGGATCATATCAGCATACTGATGAGCTGCAACATATGTTCATTTCAGTGAGGTAAAGCAGCCAACTGGCCTTACAGGCTGTAGCTGATTCTTAGGGTTTCTCAAATTCAGTATGACAAGTTTGGATCCAAATACATGTTTACCACAGCTCCACACAAAGCTACAAATCAACTGCTGGACCTCAGTGCAATCCACAAGAAGTCTGGAAAACATATTTACCACTGATGGATTTGATCACTTGCTGTTCAGTATCACCAACAAGTAATTTGCGATCCCACCCTCATTCATTAGATGCTACAGAAGGAAGCATTAATCTGTGAGTGATTCATCAGGAGACTGGATTTTGCCCCATCAACCTTCCTGTTGATGACTAGTCTCCAAGGGCGACCAGTGATTCATTAGTCAAACTGAGATCAGCAGGAAGTGACTGATACTGCTATGTCTGCTATGTTTCTGTTGTATTGACATCCAACCAAGGGCTTACGTCATAGATTACATTTGTGATGTGACTAAGCATATTTTATTTTTACCCTTTATTTTAGATTGCAATCCCATGTATGCACACTTTTCTACCCAATTCCTCAAATTCGATTCCCATCAATCAAAAAACTTAAATGTGCTCTTTAGATAAAACAATGTTTTACAGGAAGACATCATTACAACACGTCAGCATTGTTTTGGGAAGGGATTTGTGCACTGCTCATATCAAGTCCATCACTGGTTGACTTGTATTCAAAAGCCTGTCATTTGGACACTGGCTGGAGTCAAAAGGTAAAGTTAACAGTGATGAATGTGATGCCTGTAGCAACAGCTAGAAAAAAATTGGCACATACTAGAAACAATTCAGACACATGAAAACAACAAATGTTCCCAAAGCAGACCAGATTGCCTGACTGATTTCCATTATGTATTCGCTGTGTAATTGTTTTGTTGTCCATTACTCTCAGGTGTGCTGTCTGAGTAGGAGTAACTGCATTGTGCATAGTGATGTTGGCAGCTCTGCAGCAGGGGAGCAGTCGTATTGCAGCTGAAGTGCATTGCTGCAGCAGAAGGGGCAAGGCAAAAAGAAGACTCCCATAAAGAGTCTAATTGGCACAAAGCTGCTCCATGCTTCAACTACATTGAATGTGTCTCTAGAGAAATGCACAGATGTCACAATCTCAAGAGGACAAAGTCACCTCACTATGTCCTCGCAAAGTGTTGCAGTGACTCACAATGTGCACCGTGTGATGTGGGCAATCTAAGAGCACAGATGGATTTTTAGAGAAGCAAAGGGCTTTCATGGATATTTCAAAGCATTTTTATACGTAGTAAATGTATGAAATGGTTTCTACTGTGAGCTTCTAATGACTAGGCTTTATAGTCCCCCGCCACAATTAACTAGGGTCATCACTTACAGTAACTTTGTACTCACGAAAGCAATTACTGAAATCTCTTGCTAAAAATAGGTCTAATAGAGCAATAAATGTGTATGGTTGAAAACAAATCCGCTGAGTTAGTGAAGCTTCAACAACTCCTCCAAATCAAATAACAAAATACCATGCCTCTTGGAACAATCGGGACATCAATTGCCTGTTCCTTCCAAAACTGTCACACATCACTGCGGCACATTTCAGGAGCGGGTCTCCGCTCTGTGGAGATTCCACAGTCAGTCTACTTATGAGGGATGCTGCGTCAAGTGGCACAGAGCAGATTGAGTTGGTGGAGGCGATTCTGAAATTATATGAAGCTGTGTGGAGAACAGACCAAAACAGTCTTAACCTCACAGAGCCACACCAGTGGGATTCAGGGGTCAGCCAAGGCAGTGAGTGCCCTTTTCTTCAAGTTATTCTCTGTTACAGCATCAGCAATTTGCCACTCTGTGTTTGGTCTCTGGCATAATTGAAATAAATGTTATAAGTCAGGAGTAGAGTTGATAGACGTGGTTAAACTAGATACTCTGGTTCAGCATAAAGCAGAGCAGATCCATACAGTAGCTCTGCAGTAATGTTTTTGTTAGTACAGCATTGTTTTAGTACCTAAATCAGGCTTCTGTACATGTGCTACTCCTGGATTCTGTCACAGAGGATTCATAACGTCATGTGTTTTGTCCCTGGTTAGAAAAATGAAACTCTGTTTACTTTTTTGTCTATAGTCCAGCAAAGAAACTAGTGTAACTATAGAATTTGATGCACTGAGCCGAAGCTGCTCTCATTAGGCTCAGTATCCACGAGGAGCTGGCCCAGATAAACCTGCTCAGCAAGTCTTTCCCTGAAGAGTTACAGTTACTGTGCTAGATATGCAAAACCAAGCCAGCACAGAACAGAACATACTAGGTGGTAGAAAGATTTAAAGTCTCTTGTGCTCTTCAGAGAGCTGCAGTCCAATCACCGCCCCCCTCCCCCAAAGTCTGTTTGTGTGTGTGTGTGTGTGTGTGCACACATTTGTGAGTCAATGAGAGTGAGTGAAAGTGAGTGAGTGTTTGTAATAATCAAGTTTAGTCAAGAGTTACTAGAGGTCTAAGAGCATTACACACTTGAGTGTGATTGATGAAGTGGACTTGGCGTTGTTGCCATAGTAAGTCCATAAGCAGTATGTAAGAGCAGCATTTGGCCTTGGATAAAGTCCTACACACAAACACAAACACACACACACATGAACGCAGACACACACATGCTTAAAGAGATGATTGGATTTTTGGCAACAGTTCACTAAACAGCACAATTAATTCATTTGGAGTACTTTGAATTTACAGGCTGTAAACTGTACCACTAAAAAACTTGAAGAATGGTTCATGTAAGGTACACTAAACCAACAGTGCTAACCACTACACCACCGTGCCCCCCTCTACATTTAAGGCCATAAAATAACATTTTAAATAATTTTGATGCTACACTGATGTGAATGATGTCTTTGTTATTCCCACTATGCACCCCATATGTCTGTTCTTGCGTTATGTAACTAACCAGGAACGCCTGCAACATATGAAAAGCTTTATGGCACTATGTCACACACAACCAACTATGTGATTTACTTTGATGAAACTTGATTATATTGTATGAAGAAAGTGTTTTCTGACTGCTCCACCTCAACTCTGAGATTTACAGTACAGAGTTTACAGATGGACAGTAAAGTATACTGTTACGAACTATAGCTGCTGAAGAGGACGTTGATGGAGAAAGTAAAGAAGACTAAAGGAAAGTGACTGAGCAAGAAGCCAATTTCAGACTGACTCCTGGTCAGCTTTGTGAAATAAAAGTCTGAAAGACAGGTGCTGAACTGGGCTTCTTGTCTTGTGTTTTTCATCATTTGCTTGATGTTTGGCTGTTAGCAAAGTTGTCGACCTGCTAGTTAGTGAAGTAATAGAATCATAACAAATACACGCGCACAGCTGTCCAAATGTATGACACTGAAACTGGAGGTGCAAAATCATAAAAAAAATCTAGGAAATGATGCTTATAGTAAAATCTCTGTACTGAAGATGGTTTTACTCTACTTCTATCACATCGTGACATACAGAAATACAATTTATAATATGTTTAATGTTATAGGTCAGACTCACGAGTCATTCAATTCGTCTGTTGCCTTAAATGGGTTATGACAGGATGTCCTAACTATACTGTAGATTATATTGGGATTCATTTTTAAATTGTCAATTTGAACAGGAAAAGGGAAGCAGAAAGCAATTGCAACATTTCAATCTGCACCTAAACCCGAATTAGAAATATATAAAGTCATTTTAAATGTTGAATGGGAGTAAATGAGGCTGATATATTTAGAACTACTAAACTAATGACTGACTAATTATTGATTTCTGATAACCACCCTGAGTTTCATATACAGTATGCATTAATATAAACACACTAACAGCAGAACTCACCTTGGTCTAGAGATTTGGCAGGAGCCCAGCTTTTGAAGTAGTCATCCTGGAAACACAACACAAGAAAGTGGGTTATGAAAAAATAACTCCATGCTGAGAATATCATTGAATTATTTTGTAGACCAGAGAGAGAACAACCCAAATACTAAACTACCCTACTGAAGAATCCTGTCTTCATTCTTCTCTCCTTTTGTTCTCGCATACATTGTTTTTTGTAAAAATGAATAATTGCAGCAAAAAATGGAAAGACACTGCGAGATAAAGGCATGTTTAGACGTTCAAAAATAGGACACAAATGTAGAGAAAAACCTTCAGCTGTGGATCAAAATGTTATAGGCTCTAGTTAAAAAATGTCTTTAACTAGGACAAAAAGATTTAGTGTCAAGGTCAAAATGAGCTTCTGCTTTGTTTAGAGAGAAGGGTTGTTGTTGTTATATTAGGAAGAAATGACAGGAGGAGAGGACGGATTTTGAGGCAACAGTGTCACGTGACGTCTAAGTTGTTGTCATTGGCTACAGTCTACAGTCATGGAAAAGCTTCATCAACTGGAAATATTAAAAGAGAAAATAATTGGCTTGTCTCAGCTAAGCTCAGTTGAGAAAAAATTTTGGATTTGTTAGGCCAAATACACTTTGATTCAATGGATCCATTCAGAGCGGATTTCCTGCCCAGCTAAAGACGTCTCCTATTCTGTAGACCATTTAAAGTCCCCGTCATGAAAAGAGCCACAGCTTAGTGTTACATGCATATAACGCATACAAGTGGAACAATTGATTAACAGTCCCTGCATTTCTCTTTGTTACATGATCACATTGATTCTTAGGAGCATCGGGTCAGCTGATCTGAGGGGTGTGAATGACTTCATAATCCTGAAACCTTCACTGTGAGCTCTGTTTGTGAGAGATTTGCTTGCTGTCTCCCATTTAGCATTTAAAGACACTATAAATGATTTATACTGCATTATAATGTAGTTGCCAGCAGCTATAAGGACTTTTTAGGTGTTTGTTAATGTACAGTATTCATCAACTATTATAATATCTCCTGTGAAGGCATATTTTAGATGATTACAACACAGTTTTAGTATGTTGTTATTCATTATCTGTATCTGTACCTACCTCCACAGTTGTTAAAAAATATATTGATACACACTTATAGCATATAATCAGATTAAAGTGTGCTCTAAACCATTTATGAAATGTTTATATAGACATGTTTAAGAGAGTAAAGTGTTACTGTATTAGCAGTGCACTGAAAGCAGTCTGTGGTTTCTTTACAGTGTGAGCTACCTCCACCCATACACACACACAGACTCGGTGGTGGTGTCTCGATCTAAAGGAGTGCCCAGGGCGAGCCATATGTGTGTCAGCAGGGAGTGAGCCTGTGTCAGTGACACTAGGTGAATGAGGCAGAGACAACCTGCTGAGTTTAAAAGCAGGATCTCCAGGTACTTTATTATTGAATAAAACAGAGAGAGAGGGGGAGAGAGAGAAGGCGTGGGCCTAAATTAGGAAACAGAAAATGGACAGCTGACCTACTCATCCAGTCCTTGTTCTATAAATGGCAACTGCAGACACTTGAGCCAGCAGAAAAGTTTGAAAAGAGGAGATGAAACCTAATTACTTTCTCCCGTAGGTCCGTACATCACTCATGTCCTCACTTCTTCTTTTTTTTTAAACTTATTTTATGCCTGTCTCTCCTGCTCTGTCTCTGATAAAAAAAATATTCTTTGACTGAGATGTAAAGCTGTTAAGTAGAATGCTAGTGCGGCAAAACAAATTTCTGCAGTAAGTTCTAATGAGGCTTACACCATGAAACCATTAGAATGTTATTCTATGCTTAAACAGTGACAAGGACTTCCCATGATTAAGCACTCCAGCCTCTTTACATGCAGTATCATCACATTGTCAGCGTCATGTGGAGAAATGGTATCCAGTATGTAAGAAATCCTTTCATTTCACCCTTTATTAGTTATGCTGAATTGATAATAAAAGGTGATTTGTTAAGTACAATTATGATAATAAGCAAAATTACTATGTTTCAATATTATGTCTGCATTAGGTATTCAACATGTGATCAAGGAGTTACATACAGACACCTGATATGGTATGTAAAAATTGTTAAAACTTAATAAATCATCTTTTTGGGAGAAACAACTCAGTGTGATGCTGCCCCTGTCTCTTGACATTTTTTTGTAATATGCGATCAAAATGCTTTTGTGTATTTTTGGCCTGAGACTCTTTTATACTTTAGTTTTAAGGCTTTATTTCCAATTATTAGAAGTCTTTACAACAACATAAATCCACAAAGGACATCAGTAAAGAAATTATGTTCAAAGTGTGGTATAAAAGAATTTGACAACATTGACCTCACATCCTCACTAAAGCTGTTGTGACTGAATGCTTTTAAATCTTGTGGGAAGTCTTCTTAGAATAATGGTTGTGCGGTTGCTGTTATAGCAGAATAAAATGATTAACTACGCTGGGGAACACAATTTTTGTTGAGTTAGCTCTGACAGCTGTTTTTAACTAATTTTTGGTTGCGGAATCCAAAACTGATCTCAGTTTTTCCCTATCACGTCAAGTTTTTGAACTATAGGATCCCCGTTTTCTTAAAAAATATGAAAAATACTGTACTTAACATATGTGTGCTTGTTTTCACTAAACTGTCTGTGCAATGATCTTTTTGCTCTCGCCAAACCATGGGGGTACCAAATGCCAACTTTTCACGTGTTCCTTTGGTCCACATCCATAAACTCTCAAAAACAGTGCTTGCACACTTTGTGAGGGGCCCATGGCTTGTCTTGATCACATTGTTTTACTTTAAAATATGCAAAATATGCTTGTTTGACAAATGCACTGATGTCTGACTTGGAATGGTGAAACTACCACAAATATAGCAAAAGGAGTCAGGGCTGTTTAGGCATTTACGACGAGAAGTATCAGGAGCAGACATGATCTGGAACAAAGGAAATATATATATATCTATGTAACTAAAACACTAAGATGGAATAGTTACAAGCTTTGAAAACTACAACAACAGCACAAAACGAAATAGAACTTACAACGGTGTGCCCATGGTTACAAGGTTAAGAGAACGGCCCACACAAATCTGCTTCATTCTACTATTCTGGCTTTCTGTTTGCAGATATTGATAGTACTGACCTAGTGGGAGCTGCACACACCTCTCACCGCACTGTCTCAATTGTGACTGCACAAACAAGTTGCCACGTAGCTGTAGATGAGTCCAATCGTGATCAGCTGGCAAGTCTGACTACAGCTAATCAGTGGAACTATGCTGGAGGGTAAGCCGTGAAGGAAAAACTTGACGTGCTAGAAAAAAACTGACTGTACTTTTGGAACCAGCATTTATGTTTCAATCAGCATAAAAATCTAACTCAACAGAATTTTTTTTTTTCAAATTGTTCCCCAGTGCTATCGATATGGGTGTAATATTTCTGTTCCATTACTATGTCAGACATGAACACCAACTCAATAGCTAATCCACAAGAAAGAACTATTTTACATTGTTAAAAGTTAATACTACTCCACACTTCAGAAACTTGATATATTGATAAATTGCAGCGATTTTCTGAAAATGTTGAAACCTTGAAAATTGTTACAGCAACATTTTAATATGAAATACTACATCACAATATGGCTGACTGGCCACCCAACCTGCTATGCATTTAAATTAGCAATCTCTCTAGTTCTCCAACAATGCCTTAAATATGGGTTTGCTGCAGTGTCAGACAAACACTACAATGTCGGGGACTTCCAGGAAGGTAACTATGTTTCAGAATGGTATAATTAAATTACAAACACGATAAATTTACTTACCTCCGCTTCCTTTAGATGATTGGAGAGAAGAGGCAGAGCAATGGAGGGGAGAAAGAGAGAAGAGAGAAAGAAAGGTCAGCGATAACGGCACAGTATGCAATGTCTATCAGAGCTATTACAACCCTGTGTTACTCGATCTGAATACCGAGCTCAACTCTAGAGATTCATTTAATAGGAATCTGATTCTGAAGGTGGTAGAATACCAAAGGACTCGCACATACTCACACTCACGCTCAAAGCCTTATGAGATAGCTTTATTTGATGTGGCATGTAATTTGAAACACATCGAGGGCAAATTGTGCAGGCTTAGAGTTGAGGCACAGCATAAAGGGTAAAGAGAAAGGGGAGAAAGAAAGAAGAGGAGAGGCAGGCAAGTTGTGCAAAAGTAGAGGCAAGAGTAAAAAGGTAGTGCCTTTTTATTATGCTAAAATGTGAGTGCGAGGAGGGAAGTGGAGAGAAACTTTGTGTTGATTATACTTGTCTAAATGAGGGTCTAGGATTGAGGGTGTCCTACGCTTTGCCCTTATAGCCAAAACACACTAACTATACATACTTCAAAACAGAGTTATGAAAGGAATCTGACTTTTGGACTTTGTTATACCACATAAAAATGTAATATACTGTATAAATGTATGATTTAATAGAGTCAAAGAGATAGGAAGGAGAATATGAATATAAAGCGAGACAATTACCTAAATTTACTACCTATAATCTTTATTTGGAAATCATTAAGTAATCAAAAAATAATCAGTCATCAATTTGATAAACCAATCCACAGTAACTTTGGGTAACTAGCTCAACATATTTGAGGCTAACAGTGAAACAACTGTCTGTGTGGTTACATCTGAACCAGATTGGAACAAATAAACTTGTTGACTTTTGATTTCTATACCATCTGGACAATTTGCAACATGTTGTTTTTCTGCTGAGTTCATTTTGACCTGCAGCTAGAAAACATGTTGTGTTCACAAGGAAAAGTGCTTTGTCTGTTATCATAAGATCAAGACCGTGTCCAGCAGAGGACTGCAGTTGAGGTGCTGCTGCCGGAGAACTACTTTCACAGTTTTTCACCAGCGTGCGTTACTTAAGGTTTACAGCAGTTGATACTAGCCCTCTTATTATTCAATCTAAGTCTCAGGGATGACCTTTCCTTGCCTAGGACCCCCATTAATATTTTAGTGTGCTCATCTCAAAAGCATTAACTGGCTGTTTAGCTCGCTGCGACACTGCCCCAATGTCATTCAAACCCTTTAAAGTGATTACAAGGAGATAAAACTGTGCCGTTATAATCATATCGTCTTTGTTGAAGGTGGTGCTAGAATTTAAAAAGAGTTTCCAAGTCAAGAAAGTCTTTTACTCATATCTACTTAAAGTTGCAAACACTGCAGGAGAGTGTTGGCAAGCAAAAATTTGAACTGTTTAATTAAGTTTTTATAGGGTTTAATTAAAATCTGTTTAAAATGTAGCACAACAGCTGTCAGTGAAAATGGAATTACTTTATTGTAAACCTCTACATGATGCAGTTTATTTAGCAGTGCCTCCATTTTAATTATAGTTAATTGACTGCATGTCTGTGTTCAAACACCTTAATGTTTCACTGAGTAGTTCCATTAGACGTTATTTAGCAGTTGGACGATGAAGTTAAACTAAGCTGCAGTGTCAGACAGTTTCCCCAGGGAAAGACAAGTGGCTCACATATCAATGAGGAAACGTAGTACGAGAAGAGCAAAAACAACTTAGCCAATTAGCATATATGGTACATTTGTTAATATTGCTACTTGACTCGGCTGTGTGATTTTGACTTACTTCCAAACATATTGGTGGGTTGTTTTACAAGCAACTGAAGTTTTGGTTCTTCTGAAGATGACAGTCATTGCAGATTCTGATCCCAAAATCTGGATATGCTAGCTGGAGTTTTTCGATACAAAACCAAAAAATCTTAAATCCAGGCAGCCAGAAACCAAACTGGATTCATCCTCAACTGTTAAAGTAACTTAGTTGGTGCAAAAATGACAAATTTGATGAATATGAAATAAATAAAAGCCAATGTGCATCAATGCAGACATTTTAAAAAACTTGATTTTTTCATAATTATGTATATAAAACTTTAAAATCTATCTCAACGTCCTGAATATGATCAAAACCATGATGACACTGCAGCATGAGGTCACAAACATAACAAATAAAGTGTTTTTGTTTCACTTCGGAGAACAGTCTCAAGAAGTCTTTTATTTCTGTGATGACCTGGGTCTCCAGCGGGTTAGCTCATTTTTTTCTCTCTCATGTTTAAAGTGATGGGCCTGAGATCTCATCTGATAGCAGGTCTCAGAGGAAGTCCGTGACAGGAAAAGGTAGAGAAGGAACAGAATTGATTTAGAGAGGAACCGATGTGGGAATGGTTTCAGCGCGATTAGCTTCTCTCAGCTGAACTAACCTCCACTGAATATGTGTGCGTGAGTACATGTGTGTGTGTGTGTGTACATGCACACAAGTTGGTATTGGTTTGCACTCGCATTAACATTAAAATAGGTAAAGCCATGCCTGAAGTGCTGACTGAAGATGTCATAATCAGGGGATGAGGATGCAAATCTGGCCTCTCGGTGGAAACTAAACAGCATTAAAAATTTACTGTGTACTTTATGCATTTTATTCATGGGTCTGGAACCTTGCCGAATTCCTTCCCTCCCTCATCTCTTCCCTCATAGTCTCTAACTCATTCCCCTCTCCTCCTCCTCTCATTCCTTCATCTCCGCCAAGTCACTGCTTTCCTCCTTAGGCTACATCCCACTTATAGTCAAGTACTAGTCTGGGATCTGATCTGTGTCCTGTGAAGCTGATATATGAGGTCTATAAGCAGATAGCAGAACAGAGCAGAGAGTAGAGAGATTTTAGTGACACACTTCATCAAATGACTTTACTGTTCAGCCTCTGCAGAAGTGAGTAATGCTGAGTAGGACCAGTGGATCCAATTTTTCTTCAACAACAATATTGCGTGGTAACGCACAACCAGAAATGGAAATTGTACATTTGATGAAGTTGTTCTCACTAAAAGTTTTTGTCCTCATTAGTGAAAAAAAAAGAAATATCTGATTTGAAAAAAAATGTAATGTGTGAAGGTGGCTGAATGATGAGTAGAAACCAACCCATCAGCACCACCATTACTGCAGTGACAGAGTCAAATGAACACATTTAACAGTGAAAGTAGAGCTGTTGATCACGGTCACCGGGCATCTGATCCAACACATGGTAGTCTGTGTGAATGTGGAAGTTATTCAGTCTAAAACAGAAGTGTGAAAGTTTTGAGAAGAAAAAAATAACATTGTTCAGCCTCCACAGTATGGATCTGAAACTGCCTGTATCACTTACTATCCATGATTTCTTACACATTGTAACCAGAATTTGAAATGTGTGAAATAAAAACAAAAAATATTGGCCATGAAAACAATGGATTGCACATAACAGGCAGACTTTTTTGTTGCATTGTCAGCATTCTAATCACAGTTGAGACGTGAGGAGATGGAATAGAGACGAGGATGAAAGTACAGATCAACAAATGCTCTTTCTCTTTAGCTCAAACTATGCTTTGCAGTAGGAGATGGGCATGTGCAAGCATGCAAGCCAAAAACTGCAGACTGAGTGGCTGTTTCCACTGTGTGACAGTTATGATCCCCGTTACCAGCTGAAATACTGAGCAAGCTGCTAGATAACTGTAGTGACAGCGGACAGCAAGGGTCAATCAAAGAATTGGATACATCTGTGACTCCAGCAGCGGCCATGGTGTCAAGCTGAAAAGTGCAGCTGCAGGCTACCGTTAAGCTACGCTGTGTTGTTTTAAGCTTTGTACTTTTTATCTTCTGACACATGTCTGACACGAGCAAGTAGGCGACTTGGGAAGAAAAAAAAAAAATATATATATATGGAGAATCATCTGTCCTTTTTTTGATTTCAGTAATCGAAAAACGAAAGGTCATTTCAATTTATACCAGCAAAGGGAAGAGATGCATAGATTGAGGAAGAGGAAAAAGACGAGGGGGAAGCAAAAGGATGTTTCCAGGAACAAAAGAGCGATTGAAGATTAAGGAGGAGGAAGGATGACTAGGAAAAATAGATAAGGAGGGGGAGGAGAACGTGAGAGGAAGACAGGAAACTCAGAGAGAGGAAGACCAGACAGAGGTGTTTGCTCTCCTGTAGGGTAGCTCCACCGTAGTCTATCCAGTATTCATGTCCACAGCCTCAAGATTGACAGGCAGCATCTCATTCATATGAACAGACAGGTAACACTGAATATTACATGTGGCACTGAGAAGACCACACACATACATATTGTTCTCACACAACGTTTGCACCTGTGTTTGAGTATAACTTCACAAACTCAAATTAAATAGCTTATTGGAGTGTATTCAAACGTTATCACCTGCTCTCCTTCTATTAGTCTCACACACAAACAAACAATTACGCTAAAAACAAACGTGGCTTTAATATCACAGTGAATTCCTTCCAGAGTGTAATGCTATGTAGGATCCGACTAACCAATGACAACATTTGTATTCATCGCTAATCCAGCTTCTCTAAACTGAGACAAACGACTCCTTTTCTTTCTGCTTACTTCCCCCTTCTCCCCTTAGCTTTCTATTTTTATAGCCTCCCTCATTCATCAACTCCATGCCTCCCTCCTCTACTCCTCTTTTCACTGCTGAAAACATCCCTCAACTAAACCATGTGGATCAAAGCCAAACATCAAAAATATGCTTCCTCTTCATTCTGTCTTTTCTCTTCACATTAATGAGGGTAAAAACTTCCACTGAGCAGCCCGTTATTTCAAATATCTCTGCATTTTCATATTTCTTTCTTTCTTTCTTCCTTCCTTTCTTCCTTCCTTTCTTTTCAATGCCCTCTCCAAACTGACTTCCTTTCCCTTTTCTCTTATTGCCTCCCAGTTTCTAGGATAGTGAACATGAAATTCAATCAATTACAACAAGAGCACTGGTGGAAAGTGGAGAGAGTTAGTTCAACTAGAAACTTAGAGAGGGAGGACTAGAGAGAATCAAAGAAAGATACAAATGATGGAGTACTGAGAAACAACAATCTTTGCACATCACCAATGAAACAACACAGATAGAGCAAGATGACAAACAATTGGAGCAGAGAGGAAGAGTCATTGTACATTAATTACTCGTGGGACCTGGACTTGCAAAATCATGTGATGTGTTTTTTAAGTTTAAATGATGCAAAGAATAAATGAAATGAGGAGATTTACTAATGGCCAGTGGAGAGAAGGGCACCCTTAAAAGGCAAAAAAAGAGTATTAAATAGCATTGTGCAAGGTTTTTGGTGAATCATCTGACAGCAAAATCTCAATAATAGCAACAAACTGCATGCAGCAGCCAGCTAATGAGGGGAAGAAGAGAAGATAATGAATAAGAAAAGGCTTCATTCTTCTGATATCTAGCTTTTAAAAATAGCTTTTAAAAATGTCCCTCTCTTGTCAATACTAGGCTCAACCCAATATGGGGTCCATGAATCTAAAATTAAATCGTATCTGAGGCCTAAAAGATTGCAGAGCAATCTGGAGACAAATATGTTCCAAGGATACGACTAGGTTATGCTCCAATAGAACTAGTTTGTACGACATGTTGTTGGTCCTCTTTAAAGTGGGGGTGACAAGCGTGCCTCCAGAGAGAAGCGTGAGACAGGATAATCACTTAATTATAGGGATAACAGGGGATACACATGACAAGAAATAAGTAAATGTAGGACAATCAGTTTGGAAATTAAGTCGTCCCTTTCACATTTAGATGAATATATTTAATTTCCCTGATAGAGAAGAAAGCTACATTCTGGGCTGCAAATAACAATCATTTACGTGATTGGTTAATCTGCCAGTTAGTTTTTCTATTAAACAATATTTTAGTATTTCAAACGTCAGAGAATTGTAGGAAATTATGCAGTTTCCCAGCCAGTGATGTCTTCACTTTGCTTGTTTTGTCTGACTAGATGTTTTTCATTTATTCATTTTAATTCCTGCTTATCCTCTTATCGTTTCAGCGCCAGCTTAAGCTTCATTATAATTGCTCTCATGTTAATTTGTGTCAGGTACTGCATGTGCAAGAACCCATATCTGCGGTAAGAAACGTGGATATCAGTCACTCACATCACTGAGTTAGTAACTGGATGAACAACTGACTGACAGATAAGGTTAAAGGGAAGAAAGCAGAAGAAAATCTCAGCCACCCGTTCGAGTTAAACGCAGTGACAGAGAAAAAAAACTGATGCGAATAAGATCAAGGCAGAGGCAGAAGGAAACTGACAAGGAAGAAATAAAAAAAAGTCTGGAACACTTTTCTTGTGATTCCAACATTTTCTCCACAAACCTAGCTAAGTCTCATGTTTGTTACTTTATTCCCGAGTCGCTTTTGCCTGTCAGATCGGTGTTTTTTCACCATGTAAGCCTTACAGCTGCTCCCAGGCGTGTCGAGGTCAACCTAGATCTAAGCCTCGGGGAGACACAGTCCAGTGGACACAACACACAACACAGTGTAATAAATAATAGATAAGACAGCATGTCAGTAGATTAGTTTGACATGGCTACAGGTCTACTGCCTTTGGCTGTTTGATTGGCTGGGGAAGCAGGTTGGAAAAAAAAAAAAAAACATAATCGGAAGTGCTGCTTCTTTTTCTTTTTGTCTACTTGACTAGAGGTCTGTCAAACTAGTGTACTGCGAATATGGGTCCTTGATTTTCTTATCTGTGAGGTAAGCTCCAACAGCGAGTGTGCAGCCATAAGCTAGATGATGATGAATAGACTCAGCTGCTGCTGGCTGCTTACAGTCTCAGCTCTCACACGGTGCTTTTCTGTGGCTGCCATGCTTCCATAACCTCTCCATGGTGTGAAAAACAAAGCCATAGCTGCCTCATTCCCCCGCTTCCGGAAATAAAAAAAATAATAATAAAAAAAACTCAACAGCTTGCTTTAAACATTTCGGTTTCCTTTTCACTCTCTCTCCTCTGAGCTGACAGATGTTGCTACTTTGTCACTGTTGAGCAGGACATAGATATTTAGAGTGAAATTTATAAAGTGTTAATAGCCCACCTGCTTCTGCTGTGTTCTGCTATGTGACACAGAAAGTGTTATTTGAAAATAAACAGTGGAGATCCTCAATTTGCTGACTTATTATTATTATAATTAGAGAGAGCCTATACTGATAAAAAAGAAACACAGGCTGCACCTGAGTGCTTTAAATTGCATTAATGATGAGCGTCAAAAAGAATAGAAGACAGAAAAAAAAGAACTGTTTTTCTCTCTCGCTGTGTCTCTCTGCTATAGACAGTTAGTACCCTAAATAGAAATCTACTGAATCACACTGTGAAAATGTCAAAAAGCAGAGGAAGTTATGCAAAAAGAGTGGGATAGGAACTGTGATAGACGATTTACAGCACTGCAGTTTCTAGTTCTGGTGCAAATTCACACAGAATTCAAATACACTGATTTAAATTCAATCAACCAACTTCCTGTACAAAACTATCCTATCTTTTTTTAACACCATCCCATCTGACAAAATCCCTAAGCTACTGTCGGTATCTCGTGGTGATAGCGCAGCCGTGGCGACGGGCCAAGTGTTAAGCCAATCATACACAGGCTGTCTTATCTGTCTGCTCCACTGGGGAAACAAGGGACAAGCTCAGGAGGAAGGAAAGATAAATGTCCTTTCTTTACTCCAAGTGCATTGCTCTGCTCTGTTTAATCCTTCTCTCCTCCTCCTCTCTTTCCTCTGCCTCAGTTCCCTTTAGTTAGAGTGCAGAGTTTCCTTCTCTGTCAGCATGTTGGAACTGTCCTGCACTCAGTTTTCCCTCAATTCCTTTGTTCCAGACTCTTCCTCAGCTGCCTTCATTCTGCTCTGACACTTTGTCTCTGTCTTTTTTCGTATTGTCCGTGTTGTTGTCTGTTCACAGAGTAAATGCCAGTAGAAAGTTCATAAAAAGCCTGTGGGAAGAAGCTCTCACGTCTTACTGTGTGTGAGTGTGTGTGTGTGTGTGTGTGTGTGTGTGTTGTGTCTGCTGATACGTTCTTGTCTCTAAGTCTTTGTCAAACTAAATGCAAGTCAAATGGATGTAGACAAAACATCCACACTGGGCTTTACACAAGCTCTCACACTAAACTTTTCACAAAGTGTTTTTATGTTCGCTGTATGTAAACAGGAAAACAAAAAAAACACTTGGCGGTTTTCCACTTTGTTTCTGGCGATCACCGAAACTACATTTACAATAAAAGCTGAGCTCAGCTATAATCCAGACCTGTAAATATATTGTCCCCTTTACTTGTCCATATACAAAGGCAGTGATATATTGTTAGAACTTACAGTGTGCTTCATGAACTCAAAGTGTGATATCGTTGTAGATCAATGCCTGAAGAACACTGCTGATATTCGAGTTGAATCTAAAAATCCTATATACAGTATACCTGTGAGTTAAGGCTCATTTTTATTTTGCAGGTATTAGAACTGTGAGTACCTTTTCTTTAATAATCTAAATAAATGTACCAGTATATTTTTTTATGATTTCCCCAAGGTGATAATAATAGTAATAATAATCAGTGATAAAAGTTTATTGAAAATATGTTGTGTTCACAACACAAATTCTGACATTGGAGACTACTGATTTACCTATTAAAAGGTATAGTTCAAAAGTTCTTTGCTAAGAAGAACAACATTTTGTCTTTCTTCCGATGAACAGGATATGAGAGAGAACCCTGTGATGCGTTATGGTGTAACGTCTAAAGTAGATTACTGTTTTTATATATGTACTATGTTTTTAGATTTAGCTCAAAAATGGACCAAAAAAGAAAAGTTAATCAATCATCATCTAATTGGAGTATATATAAATCTTTATAGATCATGTATTTCTGCTCAAGCATTGCTTTTACTCTACTAGTTTTGCTTTTAGGATAATATAGGAACATGCCCATAAAACACAATTTGTATAATGATGTACTGTTTTTTTTATACTATTATATTGTTGTAATTATATTATTACCACCCCACAGCTGTGCAACAAGAAAGGTTAAAAATATATATCCAAAATTCCCTACAGAAAAAAACGTTAGGATCGAATATTTTATATTTATAGTCCATTCTGCTTAACTCACCAAGCTCTTTTTGTATTTCAAACTATACTTCAATAGTTTCCTCGCACTTACGGACCTGCATCACAGATCAACAAATTAATTTTCTTGTTCCATCTCTGGCGGGGGTGTTTTTGAGATTGACTAGTTTGTTTGATGTGCCGTTTGACTACATCTGATGGCAAAAGTATATTAAGTGCATATTCTGAACAGCTGCTCTCAAATGCAGGGCAAAGAGGCTGCCATCATGCAGATAGGCGAAAAGCAATAAACACTGAAATTGGTGTAATATTTCCCCAAAGAAATGTTGCAATCATTTGTGCATCAGTGACAGAAGTAAAAAAAAAAAAAAAAAGCACATATTAACCTTTTTAAACTGTCAATCAGTATCTTAATTGTGTTAAATGTATATTTCATGCCAGACACAATAAAAATACCAAGCAAAAAATGGATTTTGTGTGTGTGTGCCAAAACTATGTATTCACAAGAATACTGTATATTTGCATTACTTTCTATATTTATCATCTAAGGGTGCATCTTGTATGTGGAAACAGCATTGCATAGGCAAAAGTCAAGATCTGACCCACAGTGACGCAATGTGGCCTTAACAACCGATCCAACACACACCGACAATCTCATGCACACGCACACACACACACAGATGGACAATAATGTGGAAATTTTTAGGCAAACACAGCACTGCTGGCGCTTCAGGGAAGAGGATTTTAAGCAGGACAGCACGCTGGACAAATATTATTCTCCTTCACTTACCCATCCACAAACACAACATGGAAACAGCAGCCATTATGTCTGATCAAAGTTAGTAGTAAAGACTACTCACTGACACACACACACACACACACACACGCACACGCACACGCACACGCACACGCACACACACACACACACACACACACACACAGCTCTTCCACCCACAACAGCTACAAGCTAATTTCACACAGTCTCACGGGAGTTTAAAAGCCTTACTCAGGAACAGAGTCAGTGAGGGAAACAAAGGGAAAAGTCAGAAAGGTGCTGATGAAGGGAAATAAAGAGGAGGAGAGTGAATTGGAGAGGCGAATGCTGGATGAAAACCAGAGAAAGAGGAAAGAGGAAGAGCATGAAAGAGAGTTGAAGCAAACATGGTGGCTCATTTAAGACGTTAAAGCAGAGAACTGCAAACTAGAGCTGAGAGACGTCTTTATTTTAAATAAACTCACTCTGTCAAAACCTACAAACATTGCACTTGATCCTTTTCTTGCCTCAGGATGAAAAGTGCAGATATTGTTCAGTCAACACACTTCAGAGCTCAATTCCTTTGTGTTTTGTTACATTACAGCTTAGTTTGTGAAACCAGAGTGTTATCTTTGTTATACTGCTGTGATTTACGCTGGTGTGTCGTATATTTACTGACTATTTTTGACATTACATGACTTTCAAAACATAATGGATATTCAAGTCTTATTCATGTCTGTGTTCATACTGAAGCAATAGACTTTTTCACAATTTTTTAAAAAACCCTTTTGTTGTTTCCCACACTGATGATTCAAGACTAGAAAGGTAAACATGTCTGACAGAGTCAACCAGGTGTGTTCCAGTCAACATTGTGGTCCAGTGGGTTTTCATTAAAGAGAAGGAACCAACCAACAGACGAACAGAGCTCTTTTAGGATCAGCAGGACACATAAACCCAGATGGCGTTTGACCTTTTCCAGTCTAAGCGGGCTAATCCTTTCAGATCTGTTCCCGGGGGGTCTGTTTCCTCTGGATTGAGAGTGGAGCAGATTTCCCCCCACCCCTCTTACAAATAACATCTGACCAGCCAAAGAGATGCAAGCACATCTACAATGTACGCAGCCATGATTTGCTTATTTTAAGCAATTTCACTAAAGTTCTTGAACGCCTTGTTGTGTTTGACAACATAAATACTTAAGAACTTATGTTAAATGCAAAAATTGGTTTATAGAAAACCTTCTGTACTTCTCAAAGCAAAAAATATCACTTTGCTACCAAATCTCAGAAATCATTCTTGCCTCAATATCACAAATTTCCAAACAATGCCCAGCCATACGCCTGGTGGGAGAAGATGGGAGTCTTTCCAGACCAATTTATCTTTCTGTCCCTTCACATATTGTCACTGAACCAGTTCCCACATTGGACCAGAGCAGCACAGAACCAAACACATTACCGTCTTTAGACAGAGAGGAGACAGAGAGACATAACCACACACCACACAAAATTGTTGTATTTTTCTTATCGCCTCTATCAGTCTAACCTGCCATTATCTCAGCTCTCTCTCTCTCTGTCTCTCTCTCTCTCTCTTGCCTCTCAACAAACAAACAACACCAGGACCCTAACAAGCCCACATGGGGATTGGCCCTTCCAACCGGGTGATCTCTACACTGATTGGCTGAAGGATGTGCTTTCACACTGCAGGGGTGATACAATGGGCTACAATTATTATTTTCTATCAGAACATTGCAACTGCCTCTGTATAATTGTTTTGTATAGAGTGATCCCAATGCCATTACTTATATCTGAGTTATGTCTGAAATGACATAGAGACAGGCCTTTCTTATTTATTCTGAGTTAACGAAAACAAACTCAAATTTAATGAGCCCTCCTGGGAGAAGAGCCCATCCACTGCTTTGATTGGTCAATGGAAACCTGACTTTACCCTTTAGAGGTGAGATGAGGATTTGTAACAGTTCCTGATCATACAAACCCAGTTATTTTGTCCACCTGTTTATGATGATGTATAGTGCAGTCAGACATTGGTAAGAACATAGTGTGTTTTGTAGTTACAGGTGTCAGTCGAGGTAAACATCAAAATGAACTTCATTTATTTGCTGCTGAACTTTTGATCAAGGAACTAACTTGGAAAAATCTATACTACATTTGTTTGTATTCAATAGTCCAGGATCATAAAATGAATGTGGAGAAATGATGACAGTTGTGAAATGTAACAAAAACAAAACATCACTTCCAACAATCACTTAGGAAGACAATCAGTATTAAATACTTATAATATATAAAGAATTCATTAATGAAATCTTTCTCAATTAAACAGATGAGTCTTCTATTAGTACCATTGCTGTATACATAGTTAGAAACACAAAAGCAAAGCAATGGGCTCAATCTTGAAACTGCACAGCTCTCTTAAAAATCTCTTGTCATGTACATTTTAGAAGGATAAAAACATAAATTCTGCCAACTTTAAAGTAAAAACTGAAAGTCCAAATAATATCTCTATGGATAAATGCTTGTTAGCTCGATGCACGATTAAGCTGGTTCACATTGAGTCTGCTGTCGATGATTTAATGAATGGAAAACCAAATTAATTCCTTTGACTGATTTGCAAACCAAATTTGGTCTGACTAATACAGAGTTTACTAAGATATCAATTCATAATGAGGTAATGTTTGAATTTAACAAGAGGTATTACGGTGAATGAAAATGTATGTTTAATTAAAAATAGATGAAAAAATACAGTTTTTTGATCAAATAAACACAAAACAGAACAGCTGTGCACATTCCTTGCAGAGCGCTCACCACAGTTTTGGGAGTGTTCTGTGTTCCCTGCTAACCAATAGAGATCTCTAAAGGTGCACCCTATACCTGATATTCTGTGATCCACGACCACCAGCAACATGATTTGTCATGTTTGTCAACCAACATATCACTCACAGGTGACAGTCCCTGTCCCCAGTGCCATGTCTGTTGTGTGTGCATTAAACATGTAGTTACTTGTACACAAGGAAATGCCACAAACAGTGAATGACTTTGCAAAAGACAATGTGAAAACAATATGACACTGTGATGAACCTACAGAGAACTATCAGCTGAATCTGCACCTTCCCTGTGATTTACTGAGCCTTAGAGTGAGTTAGAGCTCATTGTTTAGCTGCCCAGCCCACACCTTTATTGTTCTGGTCCACTCTCATCGCTCTTATAGTGTTGTTTTCAGCAGCAGCTGATTTTAACAAAGCTCTAAAAAAAAAACAATACAACAAAATTACTGCACACTACCTTCTCAGCACAAAATGAAGAACGGACACGGTTAGCAAATAGCTGATACACATAGTGGGACATTTAGCAGCTAAAGAGTCAGACATTTCTCTCAGGGCCTGGTAGAGACCAAAAACAGAGTTAAAATAGAGTATTGGACTTCGATTCATCAAGTGGACAGGAATACTGAATCAATCTGATCTATCTATCTGTTCATATATTCTTGTGGACTACTAATACATATTTTGTTGGAGACTGTGCACCCTATTAGTGATGGGAATTTCGGCTCTTTTTGGAGAGCCGGTTCTTTTGGCTCTGCATACTATAAGGAGCCGACTCTTTTGGCTCCCAAACGGCTCCTCACATTTTATTAATTGGTTTTATTAATTAATTATTATTATTATTTTATTATTATTGCTGTTATTATTATTTTATATTTTTAAATGTTATTATATTTTATTTTATTTTTTACATTGTAAAGCACTTTGGTCAGTGCATGCGGTGTAAAAATGTGCTATATAAATAAAACGTACTAACTATTTAATTAATTTATCACCCAAAATAATGCAATAATATAATAAATAATGTCTCTCATCTCCCTTCTGTCGTGTTTGTCCTCCACGACCGCTGTGTGTGTCTGTCACCCCTGCCGTGGATGCTGCTATACATTTTGACAAATTACATGCAGCTTTCACACAAAAAAGTGGAGAAAAAAAAGGTTTTTTCCACTATTTTCTTTTCCTCCACTTTTTTAATTGAAAGCCGAACGTGATTGGTCAAGATGTGTGAGAACAGGCATGGCACGAGGGAGAGTGTCAGGGGGAGGAGACAGTGACGCACCGAAGTGAAAAAAAAAACGTCTCCCTAAATTGGCTCCCAACGAGGAGCCGGCTCCCGTCGTTCACTTCAAAGAGCCGGCTCTTAGAACCGGATCGTTCGCGACCGTCACATCACTACACCCTATACCTGATGTTCTGTGTGCCAGCACTGTCGTCACTGTAGTCTTTTCACTGGGTTTTTCAATTTAGCATTAACCAGACCGTTTCCTAAAACACAGATACATTCACGGGTGACACTTGTCACATGTCTTGAAAGGTGGGTGTTCAATCACAAGTCTTACCTTAGTGTTACCTTGAACTACCAGACTTCCATCCGTTTATCCATCCTTGACTAGTAAGACATGCGAGGAAGTACTCAACTGTTGGATTGCTAAAACAAAACCTGTGTTGAGCTCATACAGACTATGTGACAGGTGCATGTTACTGTGAAAGATGAAGCCAGACTCACCGATGTAACATTTGTACCTTGGCTTTTGAGGCATCCCCATGTAAGTCATTTTCTTTGTTAGCCTTTCAAAGTAAAGGAATTTTACTCTAAAAGTGTGAGTCAGTACCTAAACTCATAGTAATGCTTCATAAGTGTATAGAACCAATGTTCTGTCCTTATACTCTGTTGGATCTAGAATGTGATCTAACTGTGATGTCACACTCTAAATATATTCCAGAACCAGCAGTTCCCCTTCTACTTTCTCCAGCTGGTAGTTTTACAGCCAAAACATGCGCTCTGATCTGAAAATCCATTTTATAATCCTTGAGTCATTCGCAAGGTTAATTATTCTGGATTTTACATGCGCCCTCAAACAGTGAATGTCAACTTACTGGGGTAAGGAAAAGCGCTTATTGCTCTCTCTGCTCTCGAGTCTGAAACATACTATCAGTCTACTTCCTCGTCTTTCAGCCATGCCACAATGAAGGTGCTTTTACACGCACCATCAACTTGAGTCTCTCCAGCTGCTCACCGGAAAACCTTGTATTTTTACACTGTGGCAAAGTTCAGTGGCTTATTCTGTGTTTTATATCCACTTAGATCAGTCAAGTCAGCTTTAATGCTTCTACTAAAATCCTTCTTTCTTGCTGTGTAATTACGAGATCAGTATAATTAGATTGAAAACATGAGCCTGATGCTAAAGATACTGAACAGTATAATATTCAGGCTCGAGTCCCCTCAAAGGAGGACTCACTGGATCTGCGCTTGACGCTTTTATACAGAATCTTTCTGGCCTGAGACACAAACATGAACCCTGTAAAGAACTCCCATCGCCGCTCACACACTCTTCCTGTCATGCCGTTGGTACAGTAATTCAGTCGGGGTGACGGAGGAGCTTAATAACACTTTCAGAAACCCTGCTCTAAATGCATATTTGTTTTGGTTGAAGCTCTCGGAGTCAGGAGTGTGACGTTAACAGAGCGGCTGTGAATAACCAACAGGATCTACATCATTCACTTAGACAGGCAGCCTGTTTGACATTCAGTACAATGACTGAGGCGTGCTGTGTAGGCCTGTCAGATGGGTTATCTGCAGACTCTCTGTCAAATAAGCTATATGAAGAATGCGAAATGAAACACAGTCTGTTTTTCATCATTTTCATTTGCGGATTATACTATTCACCAATGAAGGAAACGACCCGGGACACATTTCTGCTGCTAGTTATCACTGTTGTCATATTTTCCATTCACTAGTGATTTCCTTTCCCTTCTGGAAACCCAGCTGACGACACAAAACCCTAACGCATCTATTTATCTTGTCATCTTTTCTTCCTTGCATCCATTGCTTCTTTTCATTTCTTGCTAATAGCTGTTAAATGAGATTTGAGCTTTGGCATGCAGAGCATGCAGAGAATGGCATACATTCACAAGCTGACAGATTTTCTCTTTGTTTCTTTCTTTTCCCCCCACAAATGATTGTGCTCCGTCTTTGTCCTTCTCCAACCCATGTCTGCACATTTAAGCATAATGCTAAATGTACCGTGTAGTAAGATCTGCGTGGACATGACATTAAAGCTGGGCTCTGCTACTTTTGAAAGAGGTAATAACATTCCTCCTCTTACAAATGAAATTTTAAATTCATAAGCAATAAAATCCACCCGTGCTTAAATCAATACACTGATGGGTTTTGCTGCAACAGCATTTGGTCTGGAATGCACCATAGCATATGATCTCTAATGCTAGCTCTTTATTAGCAAACATTTGGTCACTATTGCTACATGATTGAGTCAGTTCATTTTCCATACTATTACACAGTAGTGTGTTTTACCTTTAAGATGATCACATCTCCTGTGGATAAAGCTGCCACTGTTCAGGAAAAGTTACATAGAGTGGTCTCCCTTTAAGTATACAATTTAGCATGTGAATGTGAATAGCAAGCATGAAAGAATACTAAAAACTCTAAATTTGTGAATGTTTAAAATACTATTAAACATTAAACGCTGAGGGAGATGCACATGGTGGGTGAGGGGCTTTCAACCAACAAATATAAATTCCAGCAATAGAAACTAAATTTAACTGCAACTGAATTAATGAACTGAACTTTCTGAGCAGAAAAAAAAGTGCAATAAGCACCAGTGATACCTGTTCCAGAAATCAACAGTGACAAGCTGATGTTGAGTTCAGAGGATTTGGGTTTAAAAAAAAAAAGTAAACAGTATGGTGAATACCACCATCTCTTCTGTGAGTTGTGTCTGGATGACTTAAATGATGTATTTCATGACTAAATACCACTAATATTAATCTCTCACGTGCATTTACCATTGTCCCACCATACCAAGCACATCTAGTGGCATTAAAGGAGGTGGTAAAGTAGTGAAGCCAGGCTCCAGTTTGATTTGACTTGCTGTCTGGGCCAAGTGTGACACTGATGAGCAGTACTTTTTGCCTGTCTAAAACACGCAAACACACACCGGGGACACTGCTGTACTTTACAATGGTTTTGTTGCCAATGTGTTTCTAGCAACGCATCACAGTGTGATCCCTGCCAACTCTGTTTTTCTTACATCTTTATTCGTTTTTCATTTCATTTTTAATCATTTTAATTTTTTCTTCAATCCTGAGGGGAAGTTTAACTTTCCTCACACTCCCAGTTTGATGTTTTATATCTATATTTTATTTTATATTTATTTTTAAAATAATATTTTATGCCAAACTCCTCAACATTTATCAAAATCCTCCACTTTGGTTTAACATCTCCCTCTCTTAATCTGGAACAGATCGAACAAGCTCCAGCTCCTCCTTCCTTCTCTCCTCCAGACTGTAAATTTCACACGGAATGAGTTGAGCGGTTGAAAGATTGCGTCTGTGACACGGCCACAGTCAATGAGCATGGTAATCACAAACACAATCATCATCACCATCATCACAATAGTTATGATCACCATAATCGGCATCATAATTATGAAGCTGACAGGAACGCTAATCAAAATGCTGATCGTAGAGTGGAAAAGTAATTGAAATGGATGTGAAGGTATTTATCTCCATTTTAAAGCTGTATTTTTTTTCCCTTTGACTTTAAGATTTACAAATAAGACTGAAGCAAAGGAGCCTCTTTTAAAATGTGTCTGCCTGTGAGGCTGCATGTTTGCTGTTAGGTTTGTAAGTGTGCATCTGAGCACGAGTGTGTGAACGGACGGAGAATATGTGAATATGTGTGGAAATTGTTATGACTGAAAGGTTTCAAGAAATACAGAATGAGGGGGAAAAACGAAATACATTCAGTGTACTGTCATAAAGGACTGAGAAACGCAGAAAATATTCAAATCTGACAAGCTGACACTGGATGATTTTTGGATGTTTTTAATGAATTACCTCGAGAACTAATAGATAATTAACAACTTCCAGGCTACCGATGATATGTGGGCAATATTCCATGTAAAGGTAATTTCTGATTTTATGCTGATGACACTCCAGCATATGTATGCAGCGTAGTGAATTTCTGCTCATCAAGGTGACATTTTGAGCCGAGCTTCCCACCACCTAAAGCTCGACATGTACTGCCAAAACCAAGCTTCTCTTTTCCCATGTGAATCCTATCTTCTTCAAGAGCTTTCCATCACAACTGACAATATGACAGTGAGCCCTGGCTAGACTGCCAAGTGCCTTGGTGTGATGTTACACAACATGTCCAAACTCTTATCATCTCAAATCTTGAATACTATAACTTCCCTCTAGCTGGGCTGCCAAAATCTTCACTTCAGCCACAGTAATGAGTGAATGTTGCAGCCTGCTTCTTCTTTCGTCTACAAAGTTGCCAAGCACAAGAAAAACACTCTATCAAACCAGAGAAATTCAGGATCAGATCCTGCAAAAGAAAAACTAAACCTCGAGACAACAGAGGTTATAGAGCACACAGCAGAAGCTAATTTGTTTTACAAATTAAAGTTACTGAATTATGCAATAACACAATGCTAGAAATGTGTCAAAGGCAATCTGAAACCTGTTTGCCAAAATCCAAGTGAATACTGTGAGAAAGATTTGTGTAGGGATGAAAGGGAGCTTATATTTTCTCTGGAGTGCACTTGTTAAAAGTGTAGATAAGTCAATGAGCTCTGTTTTATCTCTTTGGATGACAACACATTATGCTCCATATGGCTGCAGGCTGACAAAATCATGCATTCACTGGTGACTTTTCTTGTTTGGAGGTCTGTTTCAAACGCAGATTTTAGTCCCCCTACACCGTAACAATAAGCCAGCAACACAGTTATGAAGTAACAATAGCAACTTGCAACTGAAACTAACTCATTTTAATACCTCGGTCGTATCAGGCATTAAGTAGATTACTGCATACAAAGACACATGTTTAGGCACAGCCTTTACTTTCCTTGAATACACAGACAAATAAAATGTATGTAGTGTCCATGACGTCACCTATGGATTTTTAACAGCAGCTGTGAAGCCAAGAGTGTAGTGACTTTGGTAGTTTCCATCTTGGCAGATCTGCCAAAAATGGGTTCATGGGGCACAAGTCAGACCAACGAGTCAGCTGCAATGGCACCCACCTGTCAATCAAAGTGGTCATGCTCCTAATTAAACACAACGTGAATATAATTTGAAGCAGTGAGTTATATAAAAATCACTACGAGGACAGTTGTCACGAACGGGGAAATTAGCTACAGAGATCCAAACAGTTTGTTATAGCAGGCTGTAAACACATTTAATAAGAGGGCTTATGGATTGACTCTTTCTGTAGCCAGCGTCAAGTGGCCATTTGAGGAACTGCAGTTTTTGGCATTTGCACGCTGGCTTAATTTTACAGCCTCCTCAGGTCATCATCATGGATAATGCAATGTTCTGGCTCAACAACAAAATAAGAGCATTCATGTAATGGAGTGATGTTCCTTGCCCCATGTTATTTAAATCAATACAGCTGCTTGTACAGGATGTGTAATAGCTTCTATTTCATTCGCTCCATACATGTATCATCATGACCCGAAAGCATATTTTTGCACTTCAAGTCTATCTTATTTGCACATAACTACAGTGATTGGTTGCTGGGCTCTGAGCGCTGCCAAAATGCTGCGGTGACCTACACTGACTCACTCACAAGTGGAGCAACTGTGGAAAGCTAGTTGAGCTCCCGAGGGTTTAGAAAAGGCTGCAATCCTTTCCTTGTTGGGGCATTTAGTGTATGTTACTAGTAGTTCATACAGCCATAAAACTTAATGTTAATTAAATCCCCTTGACTACAACTAAATGTAAAACGCCTAAAAATAAAGCAAATAGAAAAACATCAATTGGCAATCACAGGCAGCACAGAAAACCTCACTAAGTCTCTCTCTAATTTCAGAATTAACTATAGATGTTTCCTCTGCACCCAAGACTAACTGAATGTTTTCTCTCTTCTCAGACCTATAAGGATAGATATGTTTCACTATTGTAGTGTTGCCCTGTCAAAAAAAAAAAACACAGGTACAGACAAACGGTAAACAAATCAAAGTGCGGCTCACGGCATATGTCACATGAGGTCAGAGATTATGGCAGAGCTAAAAAAAATAGTGCCACTAAGGAACAATGCCTGCAGAGGCTGAGTGAGGAATCTTCTCCATTTCCCATCCATCCATTTTCACTTTTTTAAATTTAGGATTGAAACAATACCCATTTCATTTGAAAAAGAAGGACAGCAAAGACCAAATGTATTACACACACACACACAAATACACATACACACACAAACCATGATTAAATCATTTTTTCATCCAGTCCTCAGGCTCCCCACACAGTCCAGTCTCATGGGATCATCACAGCAAGCATGCAAACATACAGATGACACAGAGGTTCTACGTGAAATATTCAGATACACAACACGTCTAGCAAATATTCTGCAGAATAAAAAAAAAAATGTAGAAGTCGAAGTAGTACTATAGAGACAAAGAGGAACAGCTCCAGACTGTGGCTGGAGAGGAACATGCTGAGACCCCTATTTCCTGCGGAGGTAAAGACTGTACTGCACAAAAAATAGTTTTATTGTTCCATTCTTTTGTGCTTGTGCCTAAAATCATGGCTTCCAGTGAACCCTTTTACAAAGAGGTGAATGAAGGTTGTGTTTATGCAAATAAGGCAGCAAAGTGCAATTCCACTTTCTCTTTTTCCATGAAATTTCAGCTGGGTTTCCGCCTGCTTACACAGCCTCTTAACACAAGTAAAATGAGGAATTTTTGCAGCTTCATTGGTGTGGCTGCACACACAGCCCTCCACAATATCAAGCTCTTGCATGTATGTGATATAAGCTTTGTGGCTTTTGCTGTTACTTTCATTTTTCATCCAGTTCAGTGCATGTAAATACACATGAATTTTCTGGTAAATCAAATACTATTTGTAAAGCGTTCACTTGGTCAGATTGATGGTTCATTACAAATAATGTCATCTACGAGTCTTTGTTTTCATGTCTTTCCTTTTAGCTGGTCAAATGCTTTTGTGATTATAAAAGCAGCAAGGTGCTTTTCTAACTGCAGTTTGTGAGTTGAGTGCACACAGGTCAAACAGCATGTGCCCCCTCATAATTAATTACACAGCACTATGTTCTAACAAAACAGGTGCAAGACCTTGTGTGTGATTCATGCTGAAGTGTAAAATCATTGAGATGATGAAATATATTCTGTTATATACTTCTCAAACACTAGTGTACGTGTGCAGGATTATTGTTGAACTGCTAAAGTATTTGCATGAGTAGCATTATTGGGCATGTTGACTGGGCCAGATATGACTAACTGAAAAGCGGCTTCTATGTTTTAATTACTTAATTAAACAAGAAATACAGACAGTAATAATGAAACACAAGTTACTATAATTGCATTTCTCCCAGAGACGTTTTTCTGATGAGAGCTCGACCTGGTCTCTCCTCCTGGCTCATTAGAAAACTGTGTGCTACATTAAAGGGGATGAGAGGAGCCAGTGTGATTGGTCATTATATTGAAGCTCGCCCCAACTCCACCTTCTGATACTGTATTGCTCCTACTAATAATGTGTTCATCCTGTTTGGTGCCAGGGCTGCACTTCTAGCTCTGGTCACCAAAATTGGAAAAATTAATTGGTCACACCTTTCTATACGTGTGTGTGTGTGAGTGTATGGTGACAACACACTAATAAGGCTGCAGCCTGGCTTAAAGCACAAATCCAATACAGACTCTGCACCACAAAGCAGAATTGAAACAGAATAGCCGTTCTGTGCATGTCTGTTCGTGTATGAGTGCTGGTGTGTGTGTATTTAAGTAAGCCGTAGCATCACAGCTGCGAGTTTGCGACCAGTTTGCTGCTTCAAGACATAATCACACAGAGAGAAGTAATCTGTGTGTGTGTGTACAGTATGTGTGTGTGTGTGTGTGCATCTCATCTGACTTTGGGTACCTTCTGGGATGAGGACACATTCTTTTTTTCAGTGGGTTAGGGTAAGGGGTAGATGCTAATGTTACCAACTCCACACAAATAAACTCTTTTAGCTGACTGATTAAGACTAATACAAATAAACAATTCTATTACATAATCTAAGGTGCGTATGTTACAATCATGTTTTAATGTGTTTGCCAACATATTCTGCCATCAGTTGATGTAGGATGAAGTCAAAGAGCATTTTATGGATCTGGATTTCCGAAGAACGAAACAGTCCCTGCCGCAGTGAGATCTGCAAATCAGAAACTCTAATTAATCATCAGCTATCAGCGAAACACATTAATCTCGGGTCTTTTAGAGAAATCAACGTACTGACTATTGTGCTGCTGCTTTTGCATCTTTCCTGGAGATTAAAAAAAATTGGACCCATGTAAAAGAATACCAGGCTCAAAATTGTACAAGCAGCAAAGTATATAAATCCCCTCTAGCACACTTTGATCTTTTGAAATGATTGGATTTAACTTTATGTTCCTCCATATGTCCCTCCATTATTATTTATATTCTCTTTTCCTGTTGTATTGTATTGTTTTTGTTATTGCTCTATATTTGACCTCTGTGCATAAATCCTTTCCTACAGTATATTACTATAGATGCTGAAAAGATCCAATTCCCCCATGAGGATCAATAAAATTTCATATTGTCTTATCTCATTTTATATCTCATATATTCAACAACATTTGTACACTTGCAGTTGTTGCAGTTTTCGACTCTACTATCATTCCTGGAATGTGCAGATACACCCAAACAGCTTGCCTGAAGGAACAGGCAGTCGTACAATATTTGTAGGTTTTGTCCTTGACCATCGGATGGAAAATCTGTTATTGTACTTCAAAATCATTAAGTACCATTGTATGATTCTCCCTTTAAGGACACAGAGACAGAAAGAGCTGTGGGAAGTGTATAATGCATAAGTAGGGCAATTACACACAAAAAGAGCATAATAATGAAAAAGGCAGTGACAGGCAGACATAAAAAGGTGTGAAAGAGAGTGAAAGAGTGACAGCTAAGAAGGCTAAGAAGTAGATATACTGTATAAGTGATATATGGGGTGAAAAATAGAGAGGAAACAGCAGTCTCCCCTGTGGTAATTATGTAGCAAGGAGACACATGGACAGACCACAGACCACTTCTTTCTCTTTCTGCTCCTCTTACAGTTTAATTATCACAAACACATGTGGCCGTTGATTGGCATTCTGTTTCATGCTTCTTCTTGAGATCAGTGCTGTGTTTGTTTGACTCCATGCAGCAGGACTCATTTCTAGCACTAATGACTCTCTTCAACAGATGTGGGAAAAAAATGGGGCTGTCATTTTTCAAACTTAAAGAAAGTCCTCTAACAGAAATCACAGCCAATTCACTTCTTTCTCCCTTTCCTGCTCACTCTTTTTGCCCTGTTATGATATCTTCTAGATCAGTTTCAATTCATCACCTTATCATTTACCCGTCACAATCCCTCTTCCCTCATCATCTTCTACGTCTCCTTTCCTATTTCTCTCCACCCTGACCTCTCCGCTCACTTTGCATTTCCCTCATTTGTGTCGGGCTGTTGACACTCCGTTTGAGAACAGAGATTAGCATTGTGTTTGTTTGTCTCTTGTGAGCGCCTGGCTTCATTTCTCACACTAATGACCTGGCTGGTTATTAATGGATGAAAGCAGTAATAGAGCTGTCACTTTCAAAACTCATACTCTTTTGTTTTGTTCCTGGTCTTTCCTTCCTCTCACGCTACATTCCACAGTTTCCTCGATCTATCTCCTCTGCACTATAATGTACAGTATACGGTCACATCAATATTTTACTATATCACCATCTCTTCATTTATGTTGTACATACATTCAGCTACTATCTATATTCCTGTTTGCTGTGCTGTTACCAACACTACAAGAGCGGCATAAAAAAAACAAACACAATTTTTTACTTCACCACTCAAAGCATAGATATCTGTTTCATCTGTTTCAAAGCACCATCAGACCTCAGTAAATGTACATTAGCTTTAAAAGGGTTGCATCAAAAGTCAGTGGCTTCTCGTTTGATGCTGCTAGCAGGATATATGCACAGCAAACAAGTGTTGACATAAAGCCGCAGCGGAATAGGTAAAGTTAAGGCACTGAAAAATAGGTGGTGATAAAAACAATGTGCATGGGTTTGTGTACCAACTATAAAGTAATATTATGAACCTTTATCATACCCAAAATAAATGTTGTTTCACATTAGTTAAGTAAACAAATCATATTTACCTGAGCAGACACCAAGGGGAGAACACACAGTGTCCAAAATTGTCTTAAAAAAAGAAAACTCCTCTAATTGTCTTATTTACATTGCAATCATTTGGCAAATACTTTTGTCCAAAGTAGCTTTTCGGCAACTGCCTTTTTTTCTGTAGAATAAATGAATTGGGAGCAGCTTGGAGTTAAGTGTCAATGACACTGCTCTACTACTTGATCTATAGCCTTCCTCAGTTTGTTTCTGAAGTGGCTCATTTAACCAAGTTTATTTAATGTGGTACCGAAAATAACAGTCAGGCAGGAAGTTATTGCAGATCATTATACTTCTGTGTCATGAAAGCAGCTGGAAATGTGTAGTGCCGTACAGCAAGACTGCATAAAATATATAATTTTATGCACCACGGGTAACCTATAGCCTTGATAGTGACTTTCTATTACTTGGATAGCATTCATCCATGATATAAAGAAAAACAGAGAGGCTCCAAATACACTTTACAGCCTGCTGGTTCAGATTATAAACTAAACACTGTGCCACATTGTGGGGGAAAGAGTTTAACTACACAGTCCTAAAAAGAGGTCAACTGATAGTGATTTTTTAAAGGCTGATATGATAGTGTTAGTTTAGAGCAGGAAAAAAGCTGATAGCCAATTAACACAACTGATAATTATTCCCATCACCCTGCAAATTTCTAACTTTATTAGATGCTGCTGAACTGAAAGTCTAAGTCATAGTAATAAAGACCTAAACAAATGCATAATTCAGGATCTCTGAATATCAAACTAACTGCAACAAAATATCTTTGAGCTACTATTTTCCCTCCAAGTCAGTAATTTCAGGTGCGAAGCGAGATATTATCCCAATGGTGAACCGAAACCTGCAGTTCAACTAACGGTGTATAAGTTCGTCTGGGATTTCGGGAAGCAAACAAAAATACTTGGACTCAAGTTTTACCAGAGACCCTTCGGAAAGGAAAGTCATTTGCTTTATCTGTGTCACATGGGTTCAGCCAATGATGGTCCCCTTTACGAGACAAGTGCCCCATAGTCACTGTAGTAAAGACTGATTAACTGAAACTCTTTCAGTCAAACAAATCAGAACATTTTCTGGTCTCCTGTAGTCCAGACAATTGTCTGCTGAGTATTGTAGGAGCTGTTTGGTTTGATGGTAGATCTGCAGAGTAATTGATTTAGTGAAAAACCCAATTCTAAAGAACAGGCAAACAATGAATTGCACATTGGTTGGCTTGGCACCACAGGTTGGCAAGCAAATTGACCGTCACTCTCAGGAGAGACTGGGATTATTCGACCGGTGAGGAGAAGCGCCATTTTTGGATTAAAACACCAGATTTGATAATCCTTGAGTTGATTGGTGGCTGTGTGTGACGGCTTTTAGGCACTGATTGCTACAATATTATCCACTCCCACACGACTAGTGAAGGTTGCACTATATCAGAGCCAATTTCCTCTGATCACAAGAGTGTTCAAAACATGCTATTGCACTGATTAATCAGCAAAACTGATAAATCTGTCAACATCAAGAACTGAAACATAAAAACATAGATTAATAATTTTTACTTAGTTTATTGTTTCCTGCCCTGTTTAAGGACTAAGAACTCCACTGTCAGTGTTGTTCAGAGGTTCTCCAGATATTAGTGTTTGAAGGTTGAACACTGTCAATAAAATATTCATAACACCCACATCAGTGCTGCCACACCCAGTGCAGTGGTAACATATGTTGCTAGTGGGAGGTTGCATCACACGTAAGTCAGACTCATGCAGCAGTGTTTTCAGACAATTATGCCAGTTCACAGCAGTCAAACTAGAGGCCACAAACAGTTTTTACTGTCTGTACAAATCAAACCGTACTGTGAGTGTGGAAACACCGGGGAGAGCTGAGCACAGTGCTACAAATCTCAGCTGCACACTTAAGCCTGGAGGCCAATACAGTACAACCAAAGCTCTACCTGGTAAGACACATAGAAAACACACTTACATGTTCAAAGTTGATAAACCATCTTGCCAGCAGTGCAGATCTTTGTCTGTGTGTGTGTGTCTTACTGTGTTTGTGTGTGCACTTTTTGTGTTACCCAGGTAACAGAAACACGCATAAATCTCTGCAGTCACAATTATGCATCAACCAGAAAGCATAATAACACACATACACATACGCACTCATTAAAACGAAGGGACTGCATTTGGTGCTGCAGTTTAGTGTTTCACAACTATCAAAGATATTTCTTTAAATATGACTTTGTTAGTCCCTTGTACACACTAAACAACAACAGCAGAATAAAACAGAAAAAAGAGACTTACCTGATGTACCATCAGTGAAAGAAAGGGATCAGACATGAAAGGAAAACACAAAATGAATATGTTAGGTCACAAATTGACATCCTGATGTTGTTTATCTAGCACACACAAACTAAACAGTGCCATGATTTGTGCATGAACAACATTCTAAAGGCTAAAATTAGTTTTTCTATCAAATCACCATTTTGTACCGTGTTCATTAAACAATGTCATTGCTTTAATCTTCATTCTAAAAATCATATAATTAATTGCAAACTGTTCAGAGGCACACATGCACATATAACACACTTTTCATGTGAGATCAAATGTGTGACTAAGTCATGACTAATAAAACTACACCCTGCTGTATTTAATCAGAACTTTCTGACTGTGTTGAAAACGTCAGCAGTCAAGGGAACACACACAAACATACACATGTACACACGTATACCCACACCTTCACAAAATGTTGACTTTTATTTTGACCTTCGCTGCATAAGTATGAAACTAGGCCAACTTTAAAATCTGAGTCAGGGATATCACAGTCTGGAAATTCTGACCCGTTCTCACTCCCTTGCTGAGTGTCCTTGTTAAACCAGGAGAGGGGAGCAAGTGTAATAAATGTGAATAAGACGCACACACACAAATACCTTCATAATTTCACTTACATGCATATCCTTATTTACATCACACCTAAATTATAATATGCCATGCAATTACTTTTTGTCCTGTTTTAATTATCCTATCGTGTCTTATTGTATCTTATCCATAACACACACATTGCACACACTCACACAGTGCAATGATTTAAGCTACTGGCTTTTGAACTTTGAGGCACAAATATTGATTTGTGAACACAGGTATTTCAGTGTCAAGCTATCCATTTCAAGACCTTCACATAAAGACTGTGTTGATGGAGGTTGTCACCGGTGAAGCGAACATGAAGCAAGTTAAAACACATTTCCTTTTCAGTACACACATATAGCAAAGCCACCCCTACTGCAAATCTTTCACTCCTTCCCTGCTTTCTATCACAGCGAATGAAATAATGCAGGGCGATTGCACAGGAGTCAGCATGTTCAGCAAAATTAGGCAGACCTTCATAAATTATTAAAAGTAAACATGACTGTGTCCTACGAAGAACAATCAGAATCAGTCATTTCAGCCTGGGACCCAAAACAACATATGTTTACAGTCAAGTGACAAACCCTCCATAGTAATTTAGCCCATTCAGAGGTAGCTTGGTCAACAAAACATTAGACTTTAACGCATTCTCTTCCATTTCCAAATGACAGTAAGGTGAATTTAATTTTTTTTAAATGACCATGATCCTTACCCCTTTGTTTATTATTGCATGACAGCAAAGATCATTTTAACCCAAACCATGATGATGGTAGATGGTAAATGGACTGTACTTATATAGAGCCTTTCTAGTCTTCCGACCACTCAAAGTGCTTTTACAATACATATCTCATTCACACATTCACACATTCATGCACTGATGGTACAGACTTCAGGAGCAATTTGGGGTTCAGTATCTTACCCAAGGATACTTCGACATGCAGACTGGAGGAGCCAGTCACCTGATTGGTCGACCTGCTCTACCTCGGAGCCACAGCCGCTGATCTATGCCCAAACCTAGCCAAGCCTACACCAAACCAAACCTCAACCATTTTTTGCCATAAAATATTGCAACAAAAATTTAGGTGAAATTTAAAAGGACCTATTGTAAAGTATAGTTATTGATTATAAAACACAATTTGTCCCGATTACATGGAATGCAACTTCCTAGTGCTGCCAAGGTGTCATCCAAGGGAGAAATCTGACGCTCCTACTGGTCCTCACAATGACCATGAATGCAGCTTTAGCCAAAGCCAGATATCAAATTGGCTGGGTCTAGTCGACTACTTTAAAACTAAAAAACATTGAGGACTCTGTAAACACACTGACTGTGTACACACAACCAGATTTAACAATTTACTATGTTAGGTTAGATACCTGTTATAAACAATCTGTTGCATTTGCCGTATGGGCTGAAATAGGCAACATATGGACAATATCTTCCTGTCTGACAACGCCATGACTGAAGAAAATGAAGATGAAGCTAGAGATTACTCATGGCTATTAGATTTTTGTGGGATAACTTCATAGATGAAACCTTTTTAGTTTTTAATGACATTTTCTCCCCACCACTGCTGGATTACCCTTCTGTTACTTAACAAATAAGCAAGGTAATGCAATCCCTGTATCCCATGAAGTGAAAAAACTAAAGCTGAGCTGACAGATTTTTGGGTCTAGCAATCAGCATGCTGAATGCCATGTGGGCGCACACACACATGCTACATACAAATAAAGGCACACATAAAAAAAACTGGAGGAGAGCTGCAGAAAGTCTCACCCACTCTTCTTTTTGAGAAGCCAGACAGAAAAAATCAGAGTGGGTTGGTATTGGCTGTTTCCATCTAAATGTCAGAGCTCTCACCATGAAAAGTTGCAGGAATAAAAGTGAGAAGACATACAAGTAAGGGGTCATGAACATTTGTGTGTGTGTGATTGCTTGTGTGCGCACCAATGTGAATGCACTGTAAAGTAGTTTACAGTGTTGCTGATTACTTAAAACGCAATCAACTGAAGATCATTAAACAGACCACTTAAAGTATATGAAATGTCAGCCTGATTATATTATATAATATATAACTGTGTGTGTGCGTGTGATTGCATGCATGCATGCATGTGTGTGTCCGTAATTACTTACTGAGAACTAAAGAGCTACAATGTTTACTTTTAACATAATCACAAAACATAAACAAGAACTTTTGCCAAGGACGCCTCAGATTTTACAGTTTAACAATTAACTTTATGAGCAAACTTGACACTCACAGTAAAAACAGGATAACAGCTGATTTTGAAGTGTTAACAACTGGAAATGAAATGATACTAAAGAAGTGTGGCTTAAAGAAATACCCCCATACAGTATGATCATTGAAAGAGTTATTGGTGGGTGTAATCTGTAGATTTTGTTCTCCAACACTTTCACTGGAGTTATGCTTTGAATAAATCACATAAACTAATAATAACGTAGCAGAAACAACTGTGAGCATGACACGGACATGCAGCATTATATAAGTTATCAAGCAGCTGTTTACTCCAGTTACTGTCCACTTGACAAATATCCACTATTTACTGTCTTTTAGCTCTATTTTTAGCTGTAACAGTCTCCTGTGGGAAATACCTGGCCTGCTGCGGCCAAAAATGATGAGCACGAGAGTTTTTATAAACAAAAACAATGATGTGAAAGTCGCTATGATATAGTATACAGCAATGGGGAACTGGTTTTCAGAGCTCTGGATGGCCAGTATAGACATAAGGAATGAGTGATGTACAGGCATATCACTCAAAAGATCTTCCAACATGCTGTGCTGGTCACATTATGTCTGTGATATGCAAATATCAGCTCATAATACCTGCAAGTGTATCACTCAGGCCGTCTGTAGTTCAAATGAAAAGTTCTGGCTCAATGGATCTCTTAAGAGCCCCAGTTAAAATGGCACTGTTCAAAGTGAAGCTATGTCTGTCAGTATTGGCAGGGATGAACCAGTTTTATCTGTCAGTTCCAGATAAAAGAAGCCCCTAATATTGATCAGCAGCATCCCAGCTCACCTTATTATCCAACTCAAAATCCATGAGAAGGTCACTGGGAACGTGCCAAAGGCTGGTGCTTTCAAGGTTAGAAGTGTACACACACACACACACACACGCACGCACACACACACACACACACACACACATTCACAAACCAAAGGCAGACAGAGAGAAGAGGATTTAGAGAGGCGGACCTTATTCCTTGTGGGCTGCTGGATGTGTGGCTCATTAAAATGTGACTGAAGCTGCAGCTCAGAGGCTGACTCAGCTGACTTTAATTAAAGCTGTCAAACCTGTGTCACCCTCCAATATGCATATGCATAAATGTATTAATTTCCACACCCACGCCCATCTTAGTCTCTCTCTCTCTCTCTCTCTCTCTCTCTCTCTCTCTCTTTCCCATCATTTCAAGTGTGACATTCCCATAATCAATCTTCCTTTATGTATCCTGAAGAATAGTGAATGAGTAGCCATGTCATTCCCCCGCTCACTGCTCGAACATAGGGACTGCCGTTATCAACACACACATGTGCCTGTGTCACCACAACCTCACAGAAGAGAAGAGAGGGAGAGTCAAGAAAATGTGGGAGCTGACCCCATCTCTCTGGTTGTTAAGTGGGAAGTTTTCCAGACACGACCTGCTGGGTCGTGGTTATTACTGAAGACAATGACCTCCAGACCTTTGGTTCAACACGAGAAATAAAGAGTTATTCTTTTACTCTATTATCTGTCTCTACTGCTCTACAACATTCTCTGTCTGAATATTAGTTATGGACAATTCAACACAATAGTAATCAGCCTTTTATACATAACAAGTAATATTTGTTGTCATTATTCTGTAGCTGCACCACCAGTAGTGTTACTGAAATGATTTTTTTTCACCTCATGGTGACTAAAGACTGCTCTTAGTGTGTGTGTGTGTGTGTGTGTGTGTGTGTGCTTTTTGCATTCATAACATCATTTACAGTCAACTCATTTAAATTCTAACGACATGTCGGCACCTTCCATGCACCTTGGTAGCACAGTGTCCCATGATGACACATAACATTGGACAGGATGCATCTTGTTTATGTAGCCGCAAAGGGTTGTGAAATTGCTTCAAACATGATCTTAATTACCATATTCACAGACCAATCAGCAGCCCGGTGTTTAATTACTTTGCTTAAAGTCTTTATGACCGGGGTCAGCCATTCTAATCTGATACACTTTTTGTCAAATTCAGTAGATATCTCTGTTTGCTAGTTGTTGGTTCTGTGTGTGCACTGAAAAAAACACACACAAAAAACAGTGTTTGCACGCAGCCTTGGCTCCGTGAATGGGAAACAAACAAAATGTCTCGGACTGAGACATAACAGGTGGCGTTCGTGGTATGCACAGAACAAGAAGACTTAACAGGGGACAGTATATCTGGCACATGCAACACAATGTGGTATACTCCACAACATGATCACATTGTAAAGAAGGAGAGGTGGTCGGGAAACAGCCACAGAGGAGGTCACAACAATACATATAGAAAAAAGAAAAAGAGTGTTATCATGTTTGTTTGGCTTCAGCTATAGGAAAGAGACATTCACTTACACAGTCTTAAACAACGTGTGGTGTTTTCAGCTCTCAGGAGGAGTTAAAAGGGGGCTAACATCAGTTCAACACAAACCATGAACCGTATGCCACCAGTTAACTAGTAGAACACTTAATGAAAATAACGTCAAAAATCGCGAGTACCACATTAATTTGTCTACTTGCCTGCTATAAAAAATAACTGTAATCACTCTCAATTCATCTGAATGGACGAAGGGAAAAAAGCAAATAGTGTCAAGTGCTTTTATGCTTTGAGTTAGGTTGTTTTTTTTTTTCAAATGTGGGTGTTCAGAGCGCTTCAGCAAATATCCATGGTGTTCTGAGCATCTGAAAAGTGAGGTGTCTGGGTTCTATTAGCAGATAGCAAAAGGCTCAAGGATATTCTCATTGGTTAACGGTAACTGTTGATATCCTTACCACAAGGACAAAAATATAGACTGCTGCTGTAGAGAACATACATTTGTTCAATTACTAACTGTGATGTTTCAGTTCAGTTTCAAGTCATTATGAAGCGCATATTTCAAGTGCAAACAGTGACAAAATCCTTATAGGAGTATCTGAAAATATATTTTCAGTTACTTGGGATATCTCACAAGATTTGTGTATGTTTACTTTGCAGACTGTGTTTTAAAAAGCCTGAAGCAAGATGGTGATTCAGAGATACTGGCTTAGTGTTTGTAGTCGATGCTAAGGTAGCTGATATTGATATATTGATATAACAAACCAAAAGCTCTGAAAAATGTTACATTCTGTTTGTGTTAAATGTTAAATTAAGTCCATATATTAGTATTACTCTGTGCATTGATCTAATTATAATCGATTCAGGTCCACAGACCTCCATAACAACACCACTGTCAATACATAAATTAAAAATCACCAAATGGCTTTTAAATTAGACCTTCTCCTTCAATCCTGTATCTATGTGCTCAAAATCAAAAAGTTTAAATAGGATACAAGGGATAAAAAACACCATCTGGCTTAAATCTGGTTCCTTGTGTCTCTCTGGGTTTGAAAGTCAGCCTGAAACAGGACATCCAGCCAGCTGTTACTCTGACAACTCTACGGCATCTGACTGTAGAGTGGTTGTGTAGCTGCAGCAAAAAATGGGCATGAAGTTGGCAGTGACGAGCTAAAACTAACCACCATCACCCAGACGGACAGCAGTCTATTTGAGGGGTCAAACACTGTGTCCAATACTGTTTTTATCCACTTGAATTTTTCATTCCTGACCTTCAGTACAGGGCAGAAATTACTCACTCACCCCACGCTGTCAGCAAAAAACACTTCAACACAGAGAGCAACAATCAACTGGATTTTTCTCCTTGAAGAGTGGACAGGAACAACAGCATTTTAGTTTCAGCCATGCTATGGGCATGAAGCAGTTAGACAAAGTGATGGTATGCAATAGTCAATATCGAACTAAGGTTGTTCCATTTACCGGTACATGATCTGAAGACCACTATGCTTTGAGAAACCGGAAAAGCTCTTGACAGAAACACTGTCCGAAGAAGCTCCAGTCTCCTCATACAGTAGCTTCAATTTCACTTATTTTTTAGTAAGTCTTGGGAGAAACAAACACTTTCTAACTACATTACCCAGAGGGCTAACTGTCCACACACACATACAGAGAGTCAATGACTTTACATGCGGTATTCACTCTTCAGGGCTGAACTGCTCGTTGCCATTACCTACAATTCCCAAGAGTTTTTTTCTGTCATAAACAAGAGTGCAGCAGGGAGTCACTGTACTTAGAGCTGTAGAGAACTACAAAATGATGCAGTAAGGGATACGGAAAGGCACTAAAAGCTACAAGGAACTGCCACATCTTTGTGTCAATCTCTCCCTCCCCTCCCCTCACCCTGTCTCCCTCTCTCTCCCCCAGGAACATCACATGAGCTGCAGTAGCAGAAACCTCCTGAATTATTGAAGCAGACAAGATATATCTCAAACCACACACACACACACACATACACACACTCATACACACAAACAGTAACTGTATCCCTGCCCTCAGGGGGAAAATGAGATAATGACCAATTCAATCTGACATGGTTTTAGAGACCATAAACATCAGAGTGAGAGAAAGAGAGGGGGTGAGAGGAGAGATCCTGACACTGATCGAAAGGAGGACTGGGGAGGTGTGAAAAAGAGAAACAGACTGCCCATGATTTATTTCACACTGTGACACACAGGGTTAGGAGGGCTGCTTTTAGATGTGATCCGAGCAAGACGGCCTTCTTGTAAATAAAATCTGCTGCGTTGCATAATTGATTGGTCTTCCCCTGAAATATAACATGTAGCCAAACAATTTATTCCAAAGAGTGATGTGTAATTTGAATGCTGTTTGTATGATCGAGCTATCATGATGGGCAAAGCGATGATTACGTCCATCATCTCAATAACAGCGATTGTGATTACAGGGAACAAGCACAAGCAGACACACACTATCAATCAAAGCATGAAGCTATCTATAAATCAGATAGAGGATATAACCTCATAGTGAACACAAGGAAATGTTGATCCAGTGTGGAATATTGCAAAATACAAAAGATTATGATTATTGTGACAAAGAAATA
This sequence comes from Larimichthys crocea, assembly GCF_000972845.2. Taxonomy (NCBI): domain Eukaryota; kingdom Metazoa; phylum Chordata; class Actinopteri; family Sciaenidae; genus Larimichthys; species Larimichthys crocea. The sequence continues at coordinate 35,485,348 of NC_040011.1, read as the reverse complement.
ACAAAATGAACACTAATAAATATTTTTCTGTCTCATTCAGCCTTTCCTACTGTAATGTAGGATAATTGCTTGCTATAAACAACGTTTCAATGAGTCACATTTACACTGACTGACTGCAAGTGTTGGGTCTCCGTAAATAATATTATAAAGAGTACGGTCTAGACCTGCTCCATATGAAAAGTGTCATGAGCTTTTGTTGTAATATGGCGCTATATAAATAAAACTGAACTGAATTGAAATGACTGGTTCATTAGCTTCTTTGCAAAATAATTAGTACATCAACCTGAAAGGGATGAAAGTTGGTCTGTAGGTTGGTCAGTCAGTCTAGACTGAAATATGTCAACTATTATTGGAGTAGATTGAAATAAATTATGAAATTCAGTAAAGACATTCTTGGTCCCCAGATGAAGACCTGTAATCACTTCGATAATGCTACTTAGCAAATGTTAGATTGCTAACCTGCCGATCATCGGCATTGTCACTGTGAGCATGTTGACGTTAGCATTTAGCTGAAAATATAAAGAGAATCAAAGAAAGAGACACCAAACCAAAGGAAGAGAAGATGTGGTTGAGATAGATCAAGGAAATAAATGAATACTGATCAAGAAGATTCTCTTGTTCGCCCCACTTCTACGAGCTTCTAAGTCCAAGCACCACAATACAATCCATCCCTTTTATGCACGTAGAAAAAAAAGTCATCAACATCCAAAGAATTCCCCTTTTCATCTTTCATCTTTACTGCTGTATAAATATATGCATTTTGATGTCTCTTGGGTTATATTCAAGTCTATTTGGGTTATTTTCCAAAAGCAAAAGGTAGAGAGGCAATGAATCAAAGAGCAAAGAGCAGGCATGAACCCAAGACCTTATACTCCCATCACTGTGTGAACAGGGACTTCCTATTTGGCAAAGTAACAAGCAGGCAAATAAGGCTGCTATAGCTCCTCTCCAATCCTAGATTTAACTTATAAAACAGATTATAAAAAGAGAAATCAAACACTGGCATGTGGAGAGATGTAGAGGGAGCCAAACCTCGAGGAAGAAACATCTGATCATACACTAGAAACAGCGCGCAGTGTGGGTGACAGCTTCACTAATGGCAACAGAAACTCACAAAAATGCATAGAAAACTATTCTGACAGTTAAATGTATGTATATTTTAACTCCGGTATGCAGAGATGATGATCAAAACGAGCTATACATGTTTTATGTATGAAACTATACAGAATTTAGTTCACATGCAGGTACTGCACACTCACACACATACATGCACACACACACACACTCTACTCCTCCCCCTCAAAACCAGCTGTGAAAATCACAATATTATAGACATATGCTGACAGAAATCTGACTGCCTGTCATTAGTATAATGCAGATTTCCTAACAATAATGGCAGACATCCATGAAAATGAAATAGGGTGGAAATATAGTGGGGACAGCTTGAAGCCATATGGATCACTTCTGCATGCAGTGTAATGGCATGTTAACACTGGGAATTAAATTTAGAATGAATCTGTCTTAGTGCTGAATTGATGAGCCGAATAATCAATCAAATGATCGAGATCTGTCAGCAGCAATTTTGGTCTTATTTTTCCTTGAATTGCTAACATGAACTTTTACTGGATGATTCAGATTCACATTTGTAAAATGAACTAAAACATTTATTTATATATATATATATATATAGTATATATATTATATAGATATATATATATATAATATATAATATAAGTATGAAGTAAGCAATAAAGTTTTATGTAAAATAAAATTTTGATCTGATGAATCGCCATAAACATGTAAGTAAACAGGCAGATATAGGAGGTTACACAGGGTGATGCTTGTAGCTATATATAAATAATAGTTTGGTATGTGCAACACAGGTGATTAAATCAATCCCTATAATAATTTTATCACTCCAGTGTATAGAAGCATCTACTTTCTATCAGAATATTGGTCTAAGTAAGAGATCCTCATATAGAACTAGTAGTAGAGTATGTCCAGGTTTTTCCCCAATGGTCCGTGGGAGGTTTCTCTGTCTTGGTAAATCTTTAGACAAAAGCAGAAAATCAGACAGCATTTCTTCAAAAGAATCAACAGCTTAGCAGGAGAGCTTCATATCAGCGCCAGATAGACTGACAGAAAGACAATCCCCACAGAGAGAGGGGAGCTGCCATGACAAAGCTGACTGAAACACACACACACACACGCACACACACACACACACACACACACACACCACACACACACACACACACACACATATTGTATTGATGGTGGATTCCACATTTCTCCCATCCTTCCATCCTCCATCCGTCCATCTGTTCTGCCCACAGTGTTGATGGGCTTCACATTAAAGCTCCTCCTTTTCCTCTCTTCTTCTACCATCTCTCTTTTTTTGCCCATTTCCTCTTTCTTATCGCCAGCCAAAATTACACTGGCAATCCTTTAGCTTTCCTGTTTCGTCCCTCTCTCTCTCTGTTCTACCTTCCAACACACACAAACAAACACACACACAAAACCTATTTATCCTGGTCATAGGGGACAGTGACCTTTGACTAGCCTGCGACCGAATTGCCCTCCAGTGTGTTTGTGTGTGTGTGCATGTGTGTGTTTGTGTGTGTCTTCCAGCCTTTTCACACTCTTATTGATTATATCAAGGCACCAATCAGGGTTACCAGGCCCTGTAAATTTACTGATCGATCTCTGCAAGAGCCTCAGGGTGGATGGGAAGCTGTATGTGTGTGTTTTTATGTTTGTGTGGGCATTCGTACAGAGACAGCCCTACAGAGATACATGGACATTTTCCACCAGTGAGTTTGAAGCAGTACTACATGACACAGAAAAGAAATGCACTTGCAGCTGGAGCTATGCAATCCTCATCCCTCTCCACTCACACAACCACAATCCTTCAGTGCTGAGATTACAATCAGCATTTTCTCATTTGAAATCAATAGCTCAGAGTGAGAAATATGCACGCAGAGGGAGCGCATGGAAAAAGAAAAGGGATGAAAAGAGCGGAAAGCATGAGAGAGAGAGACGGTTTATTTTGAAGGGCACTGTCTCATCAGGAATTAGTCGAGTATAAAACAAGAGAGGGAAGAGCCAGGAAAGAGTGGGGGTGATAAACAGGATGAAGAGAAGGTACAGAGGCAGCTTAAGACGAGAAAAAGAAATGGAGGACAGAGAAGGGGACAGATAAGAACGAATGACAGGTGTTGAACCAAGTCTTCCCTTAATTGACAGAAATACTGTATGTCTGCTGGGGAGTAGTCACTCACAGAGTTTATGTGTACACTGGGAGAAGGTGAAGGTGACTCCAGGGTTCGTCTTGTCTTAGCTGCCTCTCTAAACCGCACCCTGCACCCCACACCCCTGCTGTACAACCAGCCAATCAGGACACACTCATACACACCCGCGAGCAGACACGGACCAGTTCATTTGGATGCAGTGGCAAGCTCCCAGGTGTGAATGTGTTCACTGTCAGGCAGAGCAGGGATGAACAAGAACCTGAAAGCTCAGCAAAACCCTTTCCTCCATAAATGCAAAAGGGGAAAACATGTAATACAAGTCACCACAGCCACCAGCTTTGAAATGAAAATAATAGTGTCGCTTTATGTGTGTGTACATTGCTGTGCACATACAATCCTCTTGTTTTGATAAAGACTGACAGTGGGGGTTCGTGACTGGCAGCCTTCGGAGCGAATGTCGTCTTGGAAGAGAGAATACTAATGATAAAAGATGACAGCATTTAATTCTCACCATGAGAGGGAGCTGAGACTGGACACAAATGCTAACACACACACACATTCACATGGCAACCACACAAATACATACACGTCGGTTTGTGACATGCCAAGATTTTCAACCTGCCACCAGGTCCGCTAGCCAATAATAGACAGTCTGGAGACAGAATGCATTACCAGAAATATATGAGGAAATATGCAGTGCACATTCGATGTCCCCCACAAATAGGATTTAGTGCATTTGTGAAAAATTGACTGCATATGAGCAAAAGCAGGATGGAAGACGGGATTTCAGTAAGAAAACAGAGAAAAGAAAGGGAAGGAGGACAGGGACAAGAAAAGCCTCTTTTAGGAGAAACAAACAATGGGCTAAGGAGAGTGAAAACAACTTTTCCTCCTCTTGAGGATAGACACTGAGCCTGTCTGAATGGCAATGACAGCTTTTCTGTCACTGTTTACAGACAGAGATTCTGACAAGAGACACGGGAGGAGAAGAGACGAGACAAAAGGCAATGACAGGAGACAAAAAAGAGACAAGATTATATAACACAAAACTACCTGAGACAACACCAGGGCTAGGCATTGTTTTAGACACTAGTACCAATATGATAACAACTGATAACAAAACCCTGAAGATTTATGTAAACAGTCCATCAATCTAATCTCTAATGTTCAATGCCAACTTCAGGTGCTTTTGGTACAGACATATTCCAGTGAGTGTCACATCAGTGTGTGGATCAGTGTTTACATACCCAGGCTCATCTAATCTCGAGCAGTTCTGATGATCAGTTCTCTACACATATTCTCAGCATAGCTCAAAGAAATGCTGATACACTGACTCCAACGCTGATGCTTACTGTACCTTTACCTCAATACAAACTACCCAATAATTTCCCTGCACAACATAAATCCACCAATAATAGACTTGCTAAGGCCCCAATAGCAGAACTGGCTTGGGCCGGCCAGCTCAGCAATAATATGTGTTAGCAGACATCACTATTGTATAAAAAGCAATTACACCAGGAGCTTTTCTGTTATTATCCGGTGTTAAATAATACATCAATCTTATGACTTTGCCCTCCAATAAATTCGACAATGTTAAAAATTGTTTTGCTCCAAATTATACAATATATTTCCTCTTTTCACGGCAGAAACCACATAAGATTGAGGTCAGCGGTTTTGACACGTAAAGGTGAAATAATTAGGCATAATTTAGGAATAGTGTAGGACTATAATTATCAGCTAAAATTGTGTCTATTACTCCAAGAGCACTTCTGTACGAGGAGAGCTAGAGAGCATGAGTGTCTGGAACAAATACATTATCTGGCCATACAGCGACGATGTGGAAATCACTATAGTTATACATTCATGAATCATGGCCTCAACCGTGCGTGCTGGTGCTACAAGATTTGGATTGGGTATTAAGATCTTCTGTTTTACAGCTGTGTGTACCATTGTTCCAGCTGGAGCCCTCCTGACCGGAATACTCAGATGTAGCCAAGAACACAGACACTTACAGGCTTACAACAAAGTTGACCCTGCCTGAAACAAAAATGCAGTTGAACTCAGCGCTGCATACAAATGTGTGTATCCACTTCAGCTATACTTTATTTGCATAAAAGCTTGTGGAAATCAAAGTGGTGATTGTAACCTCAGGAAAATGGAAATACTGTTGGCACAAATTACAACAACAAGTGACTTGGTTAAAGAGCAGCAAAGGTGGTTAAGCAAATTTAAGGATTAAGAGGCTATTAAATTGGTTAAAGACGTGTAGTTATCTTCTAACCAGCCAAACAACCATACTGGAAACAGGCACTGTACTATAAAAAAATAAAATAAGACACTATTCCTCAAGACAACTAATCCAGGCAGTTAAACAATGGCGGCAGGTGTGTGAAGAATTATTCTAGCTCAGCCAGCAAGCCTGTTCATAAACTTCAGTCTGAAGCCAACACAGTGTGTCATTTATTTCACAAATGTGTCCTTTTGTTTCTACAAAACATCTGAAATTCATGTCTGCATCAAGTACACAAGCAAGTTACAAAGACGTCAGCTTTGTTTGGATTGAAGAACTGGAACAATATGATGGTAATAAGGGATATTTCTTCACAGCACGCACTCCCTCAGTAGAAGTGGAGTAGAATAAAACTGTCTCTGTCTGCCTTACACGTATCTTCCAATACATTACAGTTCAGTTATTAAGAGTGCGACTAGGCAAAAATGATAAATTAAATCCAATTTTTCTTCTATGTTTTTAAGATAGGCCACCTGAACTTTGACTGTTAAACTACTGCACCAGCTCCCCTGCTGACAAATGGACACTCATACATTATGCAGGAGGGAGCAAGTGGCTCATCACGGATGCAGAGTGAAACATGGCAGGCACAGGCAAACGGCAGGGAGGGGGAGCCAGGGGTGAGGGCCCAGTGAGAGGGAGGGGGAAATAGAGAGGGCTATGGCTGAGGAAGCACAGGGTCATTCAGAGCTCCAGAGACAGAGGAAGAAAATGAGAGAAAGATAGAAGCATAGAGGAAAAATGTGGAGTTCCTGTCTCAATGAGAACTGAGAGGAGAGGAGTGAAATTGACTGAGTGACAGATAACAACCCTTCATGTGTCCGTGTGCCTGTTCTTTTTTCATTCACAGAGTATCAAGTGAGTCCCATTATGAAGAGTCCATTTTCATCTCCATTAACTATGAAACTGTGTTGATTTGATGTCATAATCGGCCACCAGATTTTAATCCTTTATTATCCTTCAGATCCTGAACATGTGAGCACAGTAGCAGTCAGAGCGTTGGGGGAGATTAGGACAGCGGTCATGACCCGGGGAAAATGGGCAAAACACAAAGATTCTGCAAAATGAGCTTGAGAGATATGTTATGCTACCTCTCCTGTACATTACAGGTAATTTAAGTTGTGTTATGATTAGCTGGTTTGTGAACGTGAGTTGTTGCATCAGTAGTCACATTTGACTGAGACTTGAAGCTGCCTGATTTTTGGTCACCAGAGCTCCAAAGAAACTGTCACTGGGAACGTCATATGGTACGAATGAAGACCACCTTTTATGATCGACGACCTGTGATTTCACCACAAATTTCTCACGCCTTTCATCTGAGACAGTCAAACCATCACATAGCGTAAAAGGGGCCATTGAACACATCATGATCACAGCTACAGTACGTTAAGATCAGGCATCCTCAACCATAAAGCCAATCATCACAGTTGCAAAAAATGGTTGTTTTGTTGTTGGAAATTACAGAGCCGTGTTCTCCAAACCTAAGGTCCTGCTGTCTGTTTGTACCAACGAGGGGAGGAGAGAAATCACAAAGAAAGAATGGAGGAGGAAAGAAGGCACAAAACAAAAAGACAGCCAATGTTGCAGGAGACAAATTACAACCAGCAGGTTTCCCTATGTGATAGGGCAGACAATACACAAACACACATGGACACACACATAAACACAACGGCAGCTCTCGAAATTTGGTCGGTGGCATTGCTTGAAATATTAAACATAAATGTCACAGCCTTTCCCCCTATCCATTGCTCCTCATCTCCCCTCCTTTCCCTTCCTCCTCTCCCTTCACCCTGTCCTCCACCCCCTACACTGACAGTTTCCTGTTAATGAGTTTCATTCGCACAGGAGACCACAGCGAGAAATAAACAGTGGGCAGCACACACACTCACACTCCCACAGACACTGCAGGTAGCACAGCCCTGACTGAGTGTATACAGACATGACTAATACTAGCTCCAGTACAGTAAGGGGAAGGCCAGCTCTAATAAGGCCAAAGTTAGCCCCACTGTCTACTGAAATCTCATCACATGTTAGCAGGCAGCAAACAACATAATATAGTATGGTATCAAGTGGGAAATGCAGCGGTTACACTGTCACTATCAGGATGATGGCCACTGGTTAAACTAGAGAGTTTAGCATTCCTGTCATTCTCCAATTGAGGCCAGGGACCAGAGAACAGGGCTTGGAGCAAAAAAAAAAAAAAAAAAAAAATGGAGGTCAAAATATTCTGAGAAGAACACAAGCTTGTTCTAATTCTTCGAAGAAAAAAAAATGTGTTCAGAGAGCTCAAGAGGGTATTCATTTAGGAGTCACCAGCAGACGGCAGATGGTTATGCACTTTCCAACAATAAAAGCATGTTTTGGAAATCACACTGACAAGATGGAGAGTCTATCTCAATAAGCAGCACAGCAGCAGAGCTGAAGTCATTATGTTCATGACATGTTGGATTCACTGTAAAAACAACCCCCCCTTCATCTTCCACCTCTAAATTAAAGCTATATAATCTTTATGCTGAATGAAATATTCAAACCCAAGACTGCATGTTTCATGGCCAGTACTCCTTTTATCTCCAGCATCCAAATTCAGCCAGATATATTTGGAATCTTTGAGTTTGAACAATGTGGCTACACAGCAACTGTCTATGCTTTAATTCTCACTTCACAATAATTAGACCTGGATGTTGATGTCACTGCAGTGAGTGCCTGGGAAATATGCTTAGACCTCAAACATCCTTTCAGCCTCCTCATATTAAGCACCTACGGTATTCATAAAGTCTTTCTGAAGTCAAAGCTTACAGTAAGAGCAAGAAACACATGACTTAAATAACTTAGACAATCATTATACACATTGAGCAGTCTGCTTACCTGAAGTCAACTGTAGAGATAACATGGCTACTTCTAAAAATATATATACCTGATGTCCCTGACGAAATAAGCCTTGATGATTCTCCATAATGGATTCATACGAAAAAAAGCAGAAATACTGAGAATAAAGCATTACTGCAGAGGTTGTTCTGTATGTTATGGAATACCACTGGACTAATAGCTGCACATAACAAGTCTCGGACTAATTTCTTCTGATTCTGACTGAAATAGATGATCAGTTATCAGTTTAAAAAACAAATCCCATCGCTGTGGTATGGCCACTTGACACAGGACTCAATGATGACATGCCCATTGTTCATTGGCAAGTTGAAAACAGTTCAGTGGAGAAATCCTCTTCAGTCAGTCTTCAGTGTGTCAGTCAAATCATAAGCTGTAAAGATTTTTTTTTCTATCACGTGCGCAACTCTTTAAAGCAGGGTTTGGACCTGCTGAGTCTCTACAAGGTGGATTATGCCTGCTGGCAAGTGTTCAAGTACTCACCGGGTGTATCAAGGGCGTAGTGCGCTCCCTCTCTCTCTCTCACACACACACAAACACACTTACAGACAAACAGACATACACACACACACACTGAAGCTAATTAGGATTGCCCCTTTGGCTAGATGTTGTGTCTCTCAGTGTAACTCACATCTCTGAATCTGTTCCAGGATCTGTCCTTGTTGTACTGAGCCACGGTGCTCAGCCATTTGTCGTTAGTGTTCCCGGAGACCACCGTTTCTCCGCTCAGCAAGAGAGCCACGACAGGTAGTATGAAGAAAAACATCTTCTGAAAGCAAACACAGAGAAAAAAAAGAGAGAGGGGTATGAGACGTAGTGAGAAAGAAAATGAGATCCAGAGGAGAGGAGGATGCAGCAAAGTGTTATCAGAGCAGAATGAAGTGAGACCGTGCACTTTACAGAAGTCTCATATTGTGACGCACCACGGGTCACAATGTCACCGTGGAACATTAAAAGCTTCCAAACGCACCGCAGATAATGACTGCGCGGGGTTCACAGTGTTCATATTTTATCAAAGTGCTGATCCGCTTTCTAATCCGATTAGAAACACTGGAGAGTTGTCACCACGGCAGATGGGGCACCGCGAAAACGATTAGCTCGCGAGCTTCCCCTTCGCCAATTTAAAAAGCAATTAGCGGCGTCAACACAATTCCCGCCCCCACGGAGCTTTGTCTTGGCTTTCATCCGCTGTCTCCCCGGCACCACGAAAGTCGACAAAACGGGCAAGTACAGACTTTGATTCTTCAGTTTATATATGTTTGATAAAAGCAACACTGCTTCACCTACCTGGGATAGTTTTGTTGGGTGTTCAAATCCTGATTCCCTGGAGAGAATAAGTCCACACAGCCCCGGGCACTCCGGTGGCACCCGACTGCTCCTTGGATTGACGGCAAAAAGGAAAGCTGCGAGGACGAACGGACCGGGAGCTTTCTCCTCCTCCTCCCCCTCCTCCTCGGTCACCAGACACCGCCTCCTCTCTCTCTCTCTCTCTCTCTCTCTCTCTCTCTCTCTCTCTCGCACTAACCGTGTCATTGATTTTCAACGGAGGGATTTTTTTTTCTCTCCATGTACACACCAGAGAGCGAGCAGGATTTGGGAGCCGTGTCAAAGCGCTGTTCTGGGTGTATGAAACACAAATTTCATGTTAGTCACGCTTCTCTGTTGTGGAATTCAAGCTCGTGTCCACCATAATAAATACAATTAAGACGCGCAGACGCGTAAAATCAGCGCTGTGGTGACGCCTGAAACGATCCGTCGAGGGCAGGAGCGCTTTTTTAGCACCATGGAGAGAGGCAGGACATGAAACAGTTTTTTATAATGAAATCATAATCCATAAATGGGACACATAACTAGGGCGTTTATTTATTTATTTATTTATTGAACATATGTTTAAATATTGGGTTTTCGACGCCTTTGCAACACTTTTTGTTTCACTTTTTCACTCTCTTCTCACAGAATGTGTCTGTGTGTGTGGACAGAAGGACTGTCAAGTGGCACCACTCACCATGTGGTCCGGTTCAAGTCCATTTAATGGACCTGTTGTGGCACAGATGAAGCCAAAGGTGTAGCTCCTTATCTCCCTCGGTTTCACATAAAAAAAGGTTCTTCTATTCCAGCCATTCTGGCTGATTTCACAATTCTCTCTTTTATTGCCTGCACTTCTGGAAAGTATTAACAGGGTTAATTTAGTTGAAAAGAGTAGTCAGGATTATGTATTCATCTTGACCTGCTATGTTGCAAAACTTGCTGGCCCTGCAGGAAAAGGATTTGATTTTGCCAACATCTATACATCTATATTTGCTTTTATATGTGCTTTTTAATGATTCTGAATTGTTTTGTTGTACAAAGTTCAATGCTGTTTGAGCGGTTTCCTTTAGGAAAACTAAAACCTACGGGTAATCTACTGCATTTTCACTGTTCTTAGTCCAGAGTCAGAGCTCATTAAAAATGAAACGGGGGAAGTTATGCACACTAGTTTGCAGTTTTGTTGCCCTGCAGTGTGGATTCAAGTGACACCCGGAAACTTTGTTTATGAAATATTGTATTTGTTTAATGTTTGTCTACATTATGTACAGCAAAAGTTTGAAAAATTAATTGGGTGGAGAGTTCTCATCACGAATAAGCCTTACTAGTGTTTTTGTGTCTGGTGGTATCTTCAGAATACACAAATCAGGATTGTTCCCGCAGGGCCGTGAGCTTTAATGAAGCACTGCAGATGGAGGAGCTGTTCAAGTAGGAAAACATTTAACACATCAGAAATAATTTTTTATCACTCGATTTTGACAAATAAGTGGTAGTTCTACTGCTTAGATGCATCCTGGATCACTTTATCTATGCATATCACTGATATATGTGCTCTATTGATGGTAGCTGTTTGTCATGGATAGTATAACAGTCCACTTTACTTAGAGGAACACAAAAATGGTAATTAATGTTAAGTTAATCATGACATGAGTGTAAGATGATGAGATAAAGTGCTCCAAGGCCAACTTGTTAAAAGCATCCAGGTGTATTCAGCCATAACTGCATATGTATGAGCATCTATGACAACTTAAGCTAAAAGTGAATGTTTCCGAAAATAAATAAATAAACATAATGGCTTCCCACAGGTGGTTCCATTTACTTTCCAGCATGGTGATGAGTGAAACTAGAAATATGCAGTTTATTGAATTAAATTAAACGATATGAAAACCACATTTGCACTAACTGTATTTATAATTATTGTATTGCAATATTGCAAAAATTTTTCAATAAGGTCTTCGATAGTACAAGACTGAGAGAATGTGCAGTGATTTGCACAAACAACAAAAACAAGGAAAACCTGCTCAAAATTATATTAAAAACTATTTTTAACTTGCATTTAGAAGCTGGCGCATGTCGCCATTTGTTTTCTTTTTTAATAAGGTAAGTTGCTTGCATTGAAGTTTTATATTGCATTTTTCATTTTGTTTATATCTGCAAGATACAAAAGACTATTACAACTACTGACTATTTTTTTTTCCATGAATTATCTGGACTTTAATTTGTTTATGCAGTAGTTAAGTAACTAGAGCCATAATCAAAGTTCATTACACATGAGCTAGGCCACTATCATTGTATTCTTATAACATACAGCAGTCAATCAACATCATAAAGTTAAAGGATAGAAGTGAAGATCTGCATAATACAGACGAATGATGAGACGTTCCTTTAAAAACACATTTCTTATCCATTGCCATCTTGTCCTGTGAAGTACTTTGTGAGCGGTGAAACTGGGAAGTCGAATAAGCAGCTTATGAGTTGAATGATTATGAGACACTTGATTTTGACATTTAGAAGCTCTTACACAACATTTATATGCAGGATATGTTAACAGTTATGTAGCCTGTGTTAAATGGGCACCCTGACATTTACAGTAAATCTGGGGGGTAAAACTGTGACACTTATTCCAGTCTTGGAAATGAGATTGAGCATTTGTCCTTCAGTTACTGCCAAATGGTTTATTTCCATTTCTGTTCACATTTTAACCTTTTAGCTCGTTTCCAGAGACACTCTGCAATGTGCACAACACCAATAAAGATGCACTTGCTCCAAGGAGCTGGGGAGAACATATCTGGAGTCTATGTCTTTCACATAGATTTAAAAGTTTAGTTGACAAAAGTGCAAAAATACTGACATTAAGGACAAATAAGAGGAATACTGGACAGAAGAGCTAGCTCTCTGACATGGTTTAAGACACAGTGACATAATGAACAGTGATCTATTGACATATATATGCATCCATACACATATGATAGTTTGGATTCATTGTTACAGTGAGTATCAGATGTTTTTTGTTTATATCCTTTCAGATTTTACCGAAGCCCATGTTTTCAAACATCTGGGAAAATGCCTCCTCCTTTTAGGTGAAACCTCAGGATATTGTTTTGCTTTTGAATAGCAAACCTGATGCCCTATATATTCAACATTTCTGACCATTGTTCATTATTATTGTGTTAGTATAGCAGCATATCCAAAGGCTTACCACTCCCTGAGTTCAAAGGATCCAATGCAGACCCACTTGAGTTAGATATTCCCCTGATTTCCTCTCTCTGTTTTTCTCTAAATCCCAGCATCTACAGAGGGGGGAGGGATATAAGAGCAGCTGCAGGGCGGCCAATTTTGAATAATAAAGATCAAAAATATGTGAAACAAAGCAAAGGGGAGCAATGTCCCAGCAGTACATTTACTGTCATACACACCCCACATTGCACATGCAGATGGCGAAAGCAAAACAGGGAGGGGGGGTGGGAGAAGGAAAACAAGAATGATGAAACAAGATTAAAGTTCTGTGGTTATGTATGTGTGTGTGTATGTGTGTGTGTGTGTGTGTGTGTGTGTGTGTGTGTGTGTGTGTGTGTGTAGGTGTGTTGGAGACAAGCGAGAAAGAGATGAGAAGGGGAAATGTGCGGGAGATGTTTGAAAGTGAGCAGTGGGGTGTGATAGACTGTTTCTTAATGAGCTATGTGTCTGTAACTTAACTTGTGCATGAGAACTTCAGTTCCACTTGAGCAACTCCAGTGAAAAGCTCCGTCAGTCTGCCAGAAAACGGACGAGGATCATAAAGCATATCAGCCTTCTAGATGATATCCGCCTAGGCTGTCCCACTGTGCAAGGTGCAAAATGCAGCATTTCCATCACACAACAGTTCACATTTCTTCTCGCTGCTCTCAGGGGCATTCGTAAATCCAATCATACATCTGACGTTCCACATAGGATGAAAAGAGAAAACTCACAGAGCATGAAACTCAGCAGCAAATAGGATAAAGAGTATGAATGTCTTAGCATCCCGATAGATGTTGTTGTATGTATCCTAATCAGTTCCTCATCGAGGACCTTCGTGACAGTCATCAAGATGTGTTTTTGACTTCACTTAATCTAAAAACAGGACTAATTTAGTATCAAAGGGATAAAGAGATAATATTCAGCATGTAAACACATTAAATCACGACAGACATCTGACTCTTTTGGAAACAATCTCCAATCACCTTTGATGTTTGCCTCTGTCGTTCGGGCACTACTGCATTTATGTCATCTTTTTCAAAGCAAAGCCTTTTTTGTCATTTCCTTTAATATTTCTCTGAAAAGTTGGTTTGTCAAGGTTTGAAAAAGTTCTAAATGATCACAGCGTTTCTTTGTTGTTCTTTAAAAGAGGTTTTAAGAAGGGACAAAATAAAAAAGGGAAATATTTATATTATATGAAATTCAACTTCACTTCAACTTGCCTTTTATACACAGTAGTATCTTCTTTCACTGTATTATACTGTCCAAGCAGCTGCAGAGAAATGCCTGAGTTAGCGAGTGAAATCATGGGATTTGTAGTCCTGAACTGGTATACTCATACTCTACATGCCAGAGTGTTGCAACCAGAGTAGCTGTCCATGGTGCTGAAAGTTTCCACTCACCACAATGTAGCAGGAAAACTGATAAATCAGAAATGTACTTTTGTCTGGCTTTTGTCTTAAAATTAGGTGAAAGACCAGCTGTGCCCTAAAGTGGAATCACATTCAATTTCTCTAACCTCTCTGAAAGAAAAACAAACAAACAAACAGTTAATTTCAACAGATTATAACAGGCTTCAAATTTTTTCAAACCTCTACAACAGGAAAGCTTGTGGGTACTATCGATCAAAATAAATTATCTGAAAACTATGTTTGCTTTATAACCAAACATCATTAGGTAAATAATGATCAGTCATCCAGAAAATAACAAAGAAAGCTTCTCTGAAACATAAGATACTGGAGACGTCTGGAGAAACACAGCAATGGAGCACACAACATGTCATTATGCTTCTGATGACAGAAAGTGGAGAGCATACTATGGCTTCCTGGAAAAAAAATATGTACAATAAACTAAATATAAACTATAAATCTCAGGGCAAACATTGAACAGAGTGTAACCTACTATAGATAAAGAGAAAGACAGACTCAAGTAAAGATGAACTAGAAAAGAGAGAAAGGACAGTCAGTCAGTGATGCAGACAGTGAGGTTAAGACCAAGGACAGTAAAGCTAGTAGTGAATAGGTAAAAAAACAAAAAACAAAAAAAACAAAAACAAATGTGGGACTCTAACAGAACTGTACTCTGCTGTAAGTGTTGTGTTTGGGGTCTAAAGACTCCCAAGCTATTCCAGAAGAGCAGAGGACTCATAAGAAGAGAAAACAGTTCAGTTTAATAAACCAGCAATGACACAGAGAGGTTATCTTCCTACAGCAGCCCACTGTTCAAGAGGACACAACAGGCAGAGAGTTGCACTGCAATGCAGCATAGCACCAAAAACTGCTGGGCCTCCCTCCAAGGAAGCAGTGATGAGACAACATGCAAGGTCATTGAGGTTTCTTGACTTGGGCAGTTAGGAAAGCTATTCTCATGAGGAGTTCCTCACCCGAGACCAGGACCAGACACAGCAGTAGCCCAGGAAGGGATCTCTGACACAATGTAAAGAGCTATTATCTGCAATGACGCAGAGCAGCCCTCTCTTCACCTTCTTCAGATATGATCAACTTTAAGAGCTTTTCTTCCATCAGGGAGCTTATTTATATTAACTCTGAGTTTCAGCCTTGACTAACAAACAATATATTTTTTATGTCTGTGCTTGTCAGATAACCAGAGAAGAAAAACACATTGTGCACAGATGTGACACAGTTATGTTTTTGGTTTGGTGCTGATGAAGAAAAATAATAGGTCACTGAAACTTTCCATTCATGAATGAGTTACAGGCTATATGGGTCAATGTTTCAACACTTTTTTTTGTGTGTGGAATAAAGTAGTGTGAACAGACCAGCACACAAATGCTAATGTGTTATTCCCTAGTTTGGGGGATGATCCAAAATAAAGGTGTGAACACACCCTCTGTAGATATGCTGTAAGATACAGTGTCTTCTCTATTCACAGTGACAGAGAGGAAATTCTGTTACTGACCACAGTTGTAGGTTCACGGCTGTCTCAGACTGGGAAGAAATAGATTAGCCTTATCAAGGTTTTCTCAAAGGAATGTTGCAGCCATGAAAACTAATTACACCCTGGATCCACAGAGAACAACTATAAAACCCACCAATCTATTGCATTTTATCATATCAGAACTTTGCCAACGGATATATGTGCAAAAAATTCTGACTTACTGTTTTGTGTTTAATCGTATTATGTGGTATGTGAGAACATACAGTACAGTATGTGTTGCCTGAAAATTCCCAGAGGTGGTGACATTACTTATGTGACTGTCAATAGTCAAAACAGAAAACCAAAATAAAGAGAAGATAGAAAGACCAAAGGAAAGAACAGTGTCCACACATTATCCCTACAGAGAGTTGGTTTAATGTTATTAAATTAATGCTAGAAAACGGCTCCCCCATCTCCTTCAAACCTGTGTCATATTTGCAGAAAATGCCAGTCTAAATCTGTCTCTTTCACTGCTCAACAAATCACTCAGTCCTTCAAACACTTGACACTGACAGTCTGACTGCCAATTAGAAAGACTTTTCTGCCTCTCTGTCTATCAATCTATCTCTATATGTCTTGCCTTTCATTTTTTTTTTCTTTTGTGCAGGTCAAAATAATCCATGAGGAGCAGCCTCGTACCAACACAGTCAATCTGTAAGACAAATTCTTGGCATGTCTGATCGAAAATGTATTAATATTCCAGAAGGAGGTGTTTAACATTCAACTGACGGTTTCTCAAAGTTCAGGCACACCCTGGCACACCAATCCTTTAGGCAAGACGTGAAGTGAAATAAAAGAATAATAAATTGGTATGTGTGCCTACAAAACTACTTGAAATGATTGGCCCTTGAACAATAAAAGAGGCAACAACTGTCATAATCTTTAGTTATTTAGCAGAAAGAGTGGGTAAAAAAAATTGATCCTTGTTTAAAAAACTGTCTCAACTAATCTCAAGTATATCAAACAGGACATACAATGAGAAACTTTTGCAAATCAGTACTGCAGGCCTCTGTCCTTTGTAGTTTGAACCAAACAGTTGTTCTTCAATCAGGAGAAAATAACAGAAAGAAAGGCTTGAAGATTCTTTTTTTTTTATTTGCGCATAACAGGAACAGTTGAAAAGATATGAAAGAAGCCTTTGGTGGCTGGAACCCCATTGTTGCAGCATCATTTCACAGGAGGTAGTCACACCATGAGCCATACAGAAATATCCCACTAATGGAGTCGAAACATAGGAGCAAAGAACAGCCCAGCTAAGAGATGTGGACGAATGCAGTGTGGATGGATGTGATGTGGAGTGAGATTCCTGATGAGCTCAGTGGAAGAACCAGTTGAACAGCTGGTTCTAAAACCACTGCGTGGATCTGACACTGAAATGACAGTTGGCAGCAGCAGAGAAAGCTACAGTGTGACAGCAAGAAGGAGGAGATGATTGGCTGACAGGGGTCATGGAAAGATATGACTGACTGAACTACATCAGCTGTAAGTTGAAGACTTTAAAGTATCAGACAGTTTCCTACATGTTGCAGGAGTAATGGTGGCAGAAGAGGTTCTTAATTGGAAGATCTCATCTACCTTATTTCACCCATATCAATGAAACAGCAGCTTATCATCATTTCTAAAACTTTTCAACCTGTTCAGCATTTTATGTGTTCAATAAAGCCTCAATTACGTTGTCCATATTTGACATTACAGTTCCCAGTACAGCATCACAAAGCATTAACATCTTAAATTTAGTTGTTGTCCAGTGTATGTACATGTATTAATTTCAGATTTCAATCTAATGTATCCTGAATTTTGCTAGTGGTGCAAGTGGATTGCTCCGTTAAATCTAGTGTCATCAGAAAATAAGCCCATAGGGGACATGCAATCTATATAATATAATCAGCGTTTTTAAACAGCTCTTCTGAGTTCTTCTGCCTTCTCATCTCATTTGTGTAGAATAAAAAACAAAACCCACAGCCCTGAGGGTAATGTAAAATGAAAATGATCTTATTATGAAAAACAACCTTGCTGCATATTGTGGCTGTCCTGTGGCAACAGTGCACCTCCAAAATGTCAGCTTTTCATGAAATTTGGAAAATGTTCTTGGTTTAAGCTCGGTCTTAACTCATGTTAATGTTTTTTATGTACATTTATGATCCTTAGGAGGGTGTATTTCGTCTATCAATCTATCGTTCATAGGTTTTTGTCTCTTTCCAATTTTCTCAGATGCCTTCCTTGGCCCATTTATGTCACTAGTATATTTTCTTACTTTTCCTCCATTTCTATTGTATGTCTAGTTCCTATTCTCAGTTGTGATCATCCAGCTTGCAATCATTCTTACTCTTCTTTTACTTTGCTCATCTTTGACGTTTTTTCGGTCTTTGTCAGAGTTTCACTTTTTTTTTCTTGGTCCCACAACCCTAAATTGTTCTGACTGTGAGCTTCCTCTCTTATCTCTTTGTTCACTTCCCCCGCAGCTTTAAAATGCTGAAGTACATCTCTAGTTCATTCTTTGCACTTTTTCATCCTCTGACTTTATATTACACTTACTGCCCCGTCTCTCAATTGCTCGGCCTCAGCTCTTTGTAGACTTTGCATCATGGCTTGGGATGAGTCTCATGAGTCACCCCTCTTATCTGTTTCTCTGGGTGTGACCCAAATTGTTTTGGTCAGGCACATCATGACTGCCTGTGCCAGAGGTCCTTTTGTTGGTCAGTGCTTCAGAAAGCTGTAGTTGAAAACATTCACGTGCTGAGAGGCACACAGATACAGGGATACAACACAGTCTATTAACTGTCTCTCTTTGAGCTCCACAGCAGGGTCAGGCAGTTTTATACAATATATGTCAGACACACAAACACCATCAAAACCTTTCCAAGGGTACTGATGACATTTCATGAAATTATTCGGGCAAAATGTGTGCAACATCGATACAGAGAGCGAAGAAGAAAGAACTGACCAAGTAAGTGGAGTTTAACAGGATCTGTTATGCGCTATGAATACCCTGTGTGTTAGCCAGATTTAGAGGCAGCGATAGATTCTACCTGGGGCAATGACTTAGACTTTCCATATTCTCTTATCACACATTGAGAAATAACTTGCAACACACATACAGACACACAAACGGGCTGTGAAATCTAATCCCCCACCTTCTGTTACCACAGCAGCCACCTGTGAAGATGCCTTCCTCTTGCCCTCCTCTCTTTCTACAGAATGAATCACTGGTGAATGGAGAAACAGGAAAAAGGAGACAAACAAATTAAATGCAGACAGGGGTGCCAGGTTGGCAGCTTATCAGCATCTAGTAACGTTAAACCAACACATGAGACTGGAAAAAGACACAAGCTTCTGAAGAATACATATGATAGTAAAGCAAGTGTTAAAACAAGGATAAACAAGTGAGACTGTAACACAGCAGTGCTCTATGCTACTTTACAGGCAGTGGTGCTCCACCTTGATCAGCTACAACTTATATATTGATACATCAGTATTACAATCTAATAATTTCATATACAGTGACAAATACATTTTCCTACCTACAGTAAGTATGGTTTTGAATGCAGGACATTTACTTACAATTAAGTATTTTTACTTTGTGGTGTTGGTACTTTCACTAAAGAGTAAAGGATCTGAATACTTCTTCCACTACTGCTGCAAGGTTAAACTATTGAAAGATCTCCAGTTTCATTTGATGTGGAGCAGACTATCATTAACCCCTCTAAAGAACGAACAAACAAACAAATTACAACAAACCACAGTGGTTACACATCAAGTAAAAGGTGGGTTTATTGTCCTTTTAGGGTAAGATGTTACCAGAGGATATAATGGCGGATTCACAGATCAAACTGCAGTAAAACAACCTGTAACTATAGAAAAAACTAATGTTTAAATAAGAGCTACGTTACAACATCAAGCATTGGGATGTGAAAAGCTGGAGAAGTGAGATTGTGTAAAGTCACCAGCTCTAATTACCAGTCGTGGTTTTTGATAGAAGGTACTGCAATCTACAGTGGAGGTGTTTCTGTAACTCAAATGAAATTCTACCCTTAAAGACACGGAGCACAAGAGTGGGTAATAAAAAACAAGTAATATATTGGTCAAAATACCCAGGCAAGGCCATGCTTGAATACATGGTAAACCATAGAAAGTGGATATATCAGTTGGCACTGAACGAGTCAGCATAAATAACTTGAATTCTGATTCGAGATACAATACAATATGCTCTCCACTGTCTATTCTTCATCTTTGATGTGCTAGACTGAGCACAAAACAGCAACATTAAATCTTGAGTCTTTATATGGCTACTCTGTACTGTCAAGTTCTGTATGTGTGTGTGTTATTTGTCTGTGTATGCACACAAGGAACGTCTCAGGAGAAGCTATTGATCTGTGCCATAGCAATAGCTATCAAATACAAGATTATGTTTAACTCAAATCAATTGAGAAGAACACGAAAAATAAAACAAAAAAATAGCTGTCACTTTTTTTACAGACAAAAAAATACTGTAGTTACAGAAGAGATAATAATGTAAATAGAGGTGATGTGCAATGACTGTCTTGTATGATTCAGATTTATCATGACATGTTACATTGCTCTTAGACAGAATAACAACACAGCCAGTGTTGCCTCAGAAAAAAAAGACAACTGTTAGAGTTTAACAACCAATGTGGGATTAACCTGTGGGATTGACCGAAGCGTACTCTTATGCTGTAATAATACCTGGCAAAAGATGTTATTAGTTTAAGGCAATTTGACTAAACTGTATTTAAGAATATACACTAATTGAACGGTATATAAAATACATACATAGATGTCTTAAAAGTACACTTTGATAATTTTAAGATGGGGAAGATAAGACTAATATAACTACTACTAACCACTAAGACAGATCCAGTATTAACAAATATTCAACTACTGTGATTGACATTGAACCTGCAGTTTTGGGGGCCTCTGGGGTTCTTGGGCCCTAAGGGAATGGGCTTGGTAATACAGACTTACCAACAACACTATCATTCACACAATCTCCATGAATTTCTCTTTCAGGAATTGTTGCTAAACTTCTAAAACCAGTAAGATAAGACCCGAGCAACCTGGGCAACCTGTTGTTTTTGGAATATACAAATAAAGGTTTGGCGAGAATGAATGGTCCCTGTGGATTTGCGCGTTAAAAAGAGGATGGAGAAATTTAATTGCATCATTATTTCTCGTGGAACTGTGTGAACTATGTGAACTATGTGTTCAGTGTGTCCCAGGGATACCACAGTGCAGCACGCCTGATTATTTTGTGTAACAAAGATATCAGCATTTTTTTGTTTTGTATTTTTGGTGAAAAAAAAAAAATCAGTGAAACCCATCAGTGAACCTTCTCTATCAAACCATCAATTATGATGATGAACTGTCAACTTGCATCTACATCTCCTATTCATCAAAAAGATTTATATGATGCGACATTACATGTGATTTGGTAAGCTAAAAGCTACTGCATGAAACTGTCAGTGAGGAGAAGTTTGTATACTTGTTTAGTCAGGTACTGTACTTAAGTACATTTTGAAGTGTACTTTTTCTGTACATTTTCTGCTGCTTCATTATATCCTCACCACTACAATCCAGAGGCAAACATTGTACTTTTTACTCCACTACATTTATTTCATAACTTTAATTATAGTGATTTACCAGATTCAG
The DNA here is from genome assembly GCF_000972845.2 of Larimichthys crocea. Lineage (NCBI taxonomy): Eukaryota > Metazoa > Chordata > Actinopteri > Sciaenidae > Larimichthys > Larimichthys crocea. The sequence goes on along the minus strand of NC_040011.1, from coordinate 35,463,799 downwards.
ATTAATAATGCAATATCTAATCACCAAGTTAAATATAATTTTATATCAATAAGACTTTATTGATCCCCAGTGGAAAATTCACAAGCTACCCAGCAGCATATTAAACTCTCTCTGTCTTCTCTCTCTTGCTAAATACATCTATTACATCTATTACTTACCAGCTGCAGTATGAATACATTAATGCCTTAATAATTAACGCAGTATTTCTGTGTTTTGGTATTGCTACTTTTACTTTTAGATCTGAGTACCACCTGTAATGTTTTCACTATTTGAGCTCTCTGTATACCGCCCCCTGTCTGCGCATGCGTGCAAATCACGCCGACGTTGATAAGACTCAGGTAACTTACCAAAGGAAGTTTTGGAGAGATTAGATCCACCCCAGCAGTAATTCTCAGCAAAACAAGTGGCTTAACACTCTGTGTTTCACACCAAACTTTTGGACTGTTTGGTTTTGATAACGTTAGCTCGCTACAAGTCATATCAGGGACACACCTGTCTGCTATCAGCGCTTAGATAGTGTTTCCCCCAGCAGCAGCAGACTGTCAGTAACACTGTGACAAGTACAGACGACATTTTTCATTCTTACACTCGGGAACAGGATTTGTCAAGGATGACATACAACTCACAGCCAGCACAGTTCAGCACATGGACACAACGTCGATGTAGACCTCCAAAAACAGTGAGTCAAGTTTCAGTGTTTCCTTTGCATGTTTGCACGTTATTAGTGGTGTGTTTATGTCCCGCCACATACTGTTCCTGAAGTGCACAAAACTCTCACTGCAGATGTGAAGTTTTTTTTGACTAGCCCCCTTCTATCTGTGTGTGGTATAATGCATACCTACGGAAGCCCTAAAAGGCCATACATACATACATACATTTTATTCCACCCGTTTCCCCGTGATAACAGGTAATTAATTTGAGATCTCAATAAAACAAAATGATAGTCTAGTGTATTAAATCAAGTGCACTTGTATTACAGAATGTTTGGCAAATGCATGTAGTCCATGATATGGACCGAGCAAACCTATTACGAGACTGTAAAATCCCTTTGATCCATAATTTCTGACAAAGGTTCATACACTTCATCTCAGGACCATGCTGACTGTTCACTCACTCAGTATAAACCATATTTACTGTATCATTTTGGAGAAATTCAGCCTCAAAGTTCATTATTTTGAATTGAAAAGGGCATTATGTGCAATATTCACTCTACTGTAAAATCCCTTTGATCCATAATTTCTGATAAAGGTTGATACACTTTGGCTAATCCTCACTCCAGTCCTGAGATCAAGTGTACTTGTCAGAAATTATTGATTAAAGGGATTTTACTGTCTCGTAATAGGTTTGCTCACTCCGTATCATGGACTACATGCATTTGCCATACATTCTGTAATACGGGCACACTTGATTTAATACACTACTAGGCTATCGTTTTGTTTTCTCGAGATCTCAAATTAATAATCTCGTTATCACGGGAAAACGGGTGGAATAAAATCTATGTATGTATGGCCTTTTAGGGCTTCCGTACATATGAGTAAATCTATACATAATGAAGGTTATTGTGAACCTGCCACAAAATCCTGCCTTTTTATTTGCATTGTCGTATAGTAGCCCCCAAATCATTGTGTCTCTGTGTGTAAGACTGACAACTGTGAGTAATTAGATTGGAATGCCAGGTTTGGTTCATCATCACATTATAAATTTCATGTCTTTTGGCCCAACTATTAGTATTGTTTGTCACACTGGACTGTAACAAAGGTATTTTTCTCTTTTACTTGCTGTTTTTGGAACATTTCTGGCAAAAAATGTGACTACTTGCTTTTTTCCCCTGCCAGGCTTGTCTTAAATGGATAAAGCGCTTTGTTATGTATTGTACTGAACTCGGTATAAGCTTGTTCTCAGTATAAGCTGTAACTGGCAACATTTCATATTACTAATATTGTTGTAATCAATGAAAACTTAAATCTGGCATAACAGCCTAACAAGTACTTATCAAGCCAGTGACATGCTGTTTCTGTTCCTTTTTATTGTTCCAAGTTTTTCTTACCATCTATCCCTTCTTTCCCCTTTCTTTGCTCTGTCCTTAACACAGATTCAAAGATGTTTTTGTACCTCTATTGATAGAAAGTGTGTGTGTGTTATGACAGGCACACTCATGCAGCTCTCATTTGGGATGAAATGAAAAAAAAAATTATGGGTTAAGGCCTCCATTTGGAGGACAAAGTTAGAGAGAATAGAGGTAAAACGCTGTAATTCAACTGTCGTCATTGAAAACACTGAGTCTTTTTTAAATGTTTGGCAGTGATTATCATTAATGTTTGCAGAGAAAACTGTCTCCAGAATTGACAGTCAGACACAGGATATGTTATTCAACATATTAAAAAGCTTCCTGAGAACAAGAATTAAGAGAGTGCATCTCTGCCAAGGCTTCACAGCCCCTAAAATGGTTAAATGTTTAAAAATGTTTAATCTGTATCTACACATAGTGATGTAGAATCATGGGATACATGCACCATGTACACTGTAGTAGTTCGAAACAAACAAACAAAAAAACGTTATCATTTTACAAAATGATGTTGTCCAAATTAAAGATTAAAAAACTTCAACGTCATGAAAATGACTTTGATTTTTATTGATTTTGTGATATGGATTTCATCCATGTCACCCTGGATTAATTGTAATGTGCTATATTTTATTTTATGGTAGTTGAGTGAAATCGGCATGTATTCCCTCACAGTGAGTCATTGTCATAGTCTGTATTGTCTTCTGTATTATCTGCTACTGACCACCAGAGAAAGCAAAGGAAACAAAGGAAATAGGAGAAGGGCAGAGGAGACTGAATGTGAGATAGCTGGACTGGGCAATGATGAATATGAAAAGTGTTGACCGCGCATAAATGGATGAAAGATCAAGCAAAGAGAAAGTAAGAGATACGATAGGGAGGTTTGACTGACAAACACCTCCCCACACAAACGCACAGGTAGACAGTAGGTGTTGTCAGCAAGCATGAGGCAGAAATACTTAATCAGCATGTTATTTGACAGCATCAACTCTGCCCTGAGAGGACCTGCATCCCTATGCAAAGTTTATTTACTGAGACAGTGCAGCCAAAACAGAAGCAATGGTGAGCGCTTCTGAGGAAGGGAAAAAGTTATTGTGTGAAAGTAAGAGGGAGTGTAATAGACTTTGGTTGTCAGTCTCAACTACCTCCAATTAAAGATCATAGAGTATATAAAAGGGGGAAAATACAAGACCAGAGTCATACAAAGAGGAAGTTGTGGGGTAGAAAATCAAATATTTGTATTTATTCAAGCGATTGACATACTCTCAACTCAGCTAAGAAAAGTAAGTGTTTTTGGAAAAAGACAGAGATTTAGGTAGAGAAATTAGGCTGGTTTATTTTACACAAAACAGAGGCTAGAGTTGAATCAGAAAGCCAACACTGGAAATGAGTGTAATGCTGTTGTCACAGTCCAAATCTGGAAATAGATCTTGTTTCTTCTCACTCATCCTCTGCCTTAACTCCCACACCCCAGCTCTCAGCAAACCAAACACATAATTATAGTTTCTATTGAACAAAGATAGCGAGGAAATAATTAGGCTGCAGTCAAGTTGGTAAAACACTTCTCCCTTACAGCATCAGCCCTTTTTTCCCTCCATCATTCAACAATAAAGTAATGAACGCGAGAACTGGATGAAGAGAGGGTTGTCGTTAATTGGCAGGTTTTTTATTAATTGTGCCTGATGAACTCATATTCATATGTTTCCTTATCAGAGAGTGATTAAATAAGACCCGTGAATGGAGAATATTGGTATTTGTGTGTGTGTGTGTGTGTGTGTGTGTCAGATCAGTCCTCCAACTGGAAACATTTCCACAGAAAGAAATGTTGGAGCTGCTGTGTACACCATTGGCTTTCATTCACATTAGCAGTCTTCAAAATGCGTATCATAAAATATGCCTTTGGCACTGCAAACTTGGGTACTCATGCATGCTGACAGAAAGGCTAAAGAGCAGTTAACACAAGGTAAATAATGCTAGCATTAGCAGTAATTACATTACTTCCTGTATAAACACCTAGATGGTGCCAGACTTTGGATTTTTTTAGACTTCTGATCTGTGTTTAATATTATCCCACCACATGTTTTAGCGATTAAACTGCTTATTGATTTTAATCTTGATGTAAGTCTGCATTGTAGGACTCTGGGTTTCCTCAGGGCTGTGTCTTCCCTCTTGCTAAACTTTCTTTACACCAATGATTGCAGAAACCAGCATGGGGACAGGAACATCCTGAAATTCGTTTATGATACAGTTATCATCAGCCTGGTCCATAAAGACTAATCTGAGCATGGGCCAGTGATAAATGACATTGTTAAATGAGGTGATGAGGCCTTCCTCCAATTAAATGTACAAGGACCCAGGATATGGTCATTGATTTGAGGAAAGAAATCATCCCACCCACCATCTCAGACCTTATCAGAAGAATTGGCATTACATTTGTTAAACACTATAAATATCATTGATAATAACTTGACATTTAATGCAAATTCTGCTGCAGTCTGTAATAAACGTTTTGTAAGACTGAATCTGTTCTAACTTTTTCTCTGATTGCTTGCTATGGTAACCTGAACATCAGGTATAAAAATCAACTGAGACATATTGTGAACGTGTCTAGTTAGATGATAGATGTCCTTCGGATCCCCCTGATGGCTATCTTTGACGAGCAGGTCAGAGCTGTGGTAGACAGCATAAATCAACCCTTTCACCTTGAGCTGAAACTCTTCCCTCAGGCCAAAGATTTAAAATACCCCCCATTCAAGTGCAATAGGAGTAAAAACTCTTCTGGTCCTTGTGCAATAGCTCTGCTTAGGCTGCGCATCGAATTTTAGCATCATCATTGTATGCGCAGGAAACACTTTTGTATTTTTGTACTTTTCTGTACTTGCCTTGTCTTTTGCCTGTTTAATAGTCATAGTAAAATGACTGACCTTAACTTAACTGGGAGGAGTTGGGACCCCTAGAAATTTAGTTTTCTCAGAGATTGGCCAAAAGGCTGTCTGCTGTCTGCATTTCTGCTGTTTGTGTAGCATAAAACAGTTTTCTGGATTTTGATTGTGTATTTGAAATAAAAATAGATAGATAGATAGATAGATAGATAGATAGATAGATAGATAGATAGCATTAAATAATAATCAAATAAAGGAAATATCAAACAGAATACATATTAATGAACTCATAAGATAAAAAGATGAAATAATATGAATATAGATAAAATAACATGAATTGTTCATAATCCCCATGGGGAAATGTGGCTCATTGTCTCTGCATCACTCATAATCTCAGAGGGAGGCATGAGGAGAGTGGCATTAATATGGGAAGCACACCCTCGCTTTTATTCTTTCCCCGTCACTCTTTCAAACACACATAGAATCTGTTTAAATATCTTGTATACTGCAGTATACAAACAATTTGATATGCGTCTACTGAACAAGATAATCCATCCAAATCTGTGTGTGTGTGTGTTTGATTGCAAATATCAGATTAAGGTTCATTCCTTTGGCATCTCGCTGCAACCGTTTTTCCTTTCTTTTGTAGTCAATACGGCAATGAATTTCTGCTCTCTCCCCATTTCACCTCCCACACAAGTCAAACGTCAAGCACACACACATGAATTCAGATATCAGGACGCATGCCAGCACATATCACAGATAGCACACAAGTGCGTTGTTGTGCATGCGTTCACACACACACACACACATACACACAAACTTAGACACACACACGTGCGCACACACAAGAACAATAGTCTGTTACTCTCCCACGTGGGAAAAAGGAAAACCAGTTACCATAACAATCCATTTTTTTCGGTGTGTGCTTGTTTTAGATTCTATTTTTCCTCCAGAATCTCTCCATCCATCTGCTGAAATCCTATTTCCATGACAAACAATAAGACACACACTCACTCTGTCAATGCTTCCTGTAGCTAGAGCCAGATGAAGGAAAGATGAAAAAAAAACACAAACACTGGGAATGGGAGGTGACAAAAGGGATGGAAATCATTTGATCCGCAGCACAATTAGAATTTTTCATTTGGGATATTCATATGCAACCATTCTGCAACATTTATTGCTAAAAGAAATGCAGAAAGTGTGATGCCGATCTGCAGTCAAGTTGGACCTTCAAGGCCGCTTTAGGGACTTTATTTCAACAAACAAAACTTTTGATGAAGCTACTTTCTGGACAGATGAGAGCTACATCGACTTGTAGAGTAACCGGCCTGTTCGGTCACCTGCGTTACAGCCAGAATATAATTGGTAGATGACTGCAAGTTTTACAACATCTGTGAAAATGTCATGGTTTACCTGTTCTGGTCATTCAGGCTGCACTTGTGGTCCAGTATTTCCACTGCCTAGTGTGGCTCATGGTTCTACGACTCTCTACAAGTACTCCTATTGCTGCATGGCGGGGCTGTAATGCACACTCAGCAGTATTGACTGCTGTGATGCCTCCTAACTGCCTGCTTTTATAGCAAGCATGCAAACACCCATAGTTGTTTTATGAAAACTTTAATGTAACCAAGCATTACATCAATATTTTTTTAAAATACAACATTTACTACCTATTGGACTGAACGCATGTAGTCAAACATTTTGTTCCTGTCCTTTCTGATTCTCTTTTAGTTAGAAAAGGACTATGGCTATGCAAGCTCCTGTGGTGCAGGCAACCCACATTTAGTTCCTTAAAGGTCATGTTTAAATCTGTGCCATGCCTTGTTGAACAGAAACATCAGATTGAATGTGATCAAGCATGGGAACAATTTTGAAGTTAACCGTGGGCCTATTTTAGAGATAAAAAATGCTAGCAGATGTGAGAGATGTTGAATATGGTCATTTTAAATTCTAATCTCACTTGTTTGTTTGTTTGTTGTTCCTTCTTTTATTAGTGTTGCATACCCTCTTATTTGCTTTCTAAGCTTTTTAAGGTTAGATCAGGCTGGATATTGTTGTTGCCAGTCCCAATCTAAATCATCCAATTTGAAATACCCAACCAAAAGAAGCTAATCTTTGCCTAAATAACACCCGTGTTAAAATTTGTAAGCTAAAAGCTCTGCGTCTAGACAAACACGATGGTGTCTGAAGTGCCCTATGATAGTGTTTAGTCACAAAAGAGATGCAGTGTTTAACATCTTTTATTTTGTTTTGCCCTGATTATGAAGCTAGTTGCATTTAGTCTGTCACATTTAATAATAGTTTGTGCCAGAACAGATAAATCTAATCAGTGAGTCTGAAGGCTTCTAAAATAATGGTCTGTGAATGACAAACAAGCTGTTCTTAAAGGCCGACCTCTGTGGTGACTACAACAAAATTTCAGTTCCAGATAATTAATTTTTGGCAGACTGTTGTCTAAAATTTGTGATATGGCTTTTCCTGTCCTTATTGTGAATGTGTTTAAACAGACAGTGACAATATTCTTTCATAGGTTGTGCCTCTTTATCGTCAATAATCATCAAAATGACTTGTTATTAGTGTTTTTTGTTATGCCTCATGTTTCGTTTCCCCATGTCCTGTTGCTTTTCTATTGAGTCTTTATTTTCATGACATTCATACTTAATGTGTGATGTCTTTAAGTGACTGGAATATTGAACAAGTGTCTGCAGGACCAGTGTGTAGGACTTAGGGCTATGTTTTAAATCCAGTTAGCCACTGTATGGTAGTAGTATAGTCCCTCCTCCCTGCACTAATGCTTTAACTTAGGGACTAAAACAAAAAAGTCTTGGTCAAAGTGTTTAATTTCAATCAAGGAGTTATGGTTGTCTCTATAATACAGTAGAAACAAATGGGCGGCTCACAGGCAGAGCGGGTTGTCCACTAATCAGATGATCGGCGGTTCGATCCCCGGCTCCTGCGGTCTGCATGTCGAAGTGTCCTTGGGCAAGATACTGAACCCCAAATTGCTCCCGAAGGCTGTGCCACCGGTGTGTGAATGTGTATGAATGGTTAGATCCTTAAACTGATGAGCAGTTGGCACCTTGCATGGTAGCCAATGCCATCAGTGTATGAATGTGTGTGAATGGGGTGAATGAGATATGTAGTGTAGAGCGCTTTGAGTGGTCGGAAGACTAGAAAGGCTCTATATAAGTACAGTCCATTTACCATTCCATTTACAAATGTCCCACTATTATGTTCTATTATTAAACCAGCAGCCAAAGAACCTTATAAGAACTCTATTCATATTGGGTATGCCATTTTCAAGTAGAGGCCCAAAAAAGTGGCTGGGCCTTAAGAGGTTAACATTTGAGAATTTGCCTAATATAATGCAAATTATTTCCATTTTAATATATTGTTAAGATATATTTTCTCTTCTTCAAAATGTTAATAACACCATCAGGACAAAAAGATTTGCAAACCACACCTGGCTTTAACTACTTCAAAAGGTACAGTAATTTAACAGTATTCCTCCCTTCTTACGTAAGTGTAAGCTAAGAAATTCTGTGGGGGGAAAAAAAATCCAATTACAAATCCTTACAAGAGAAATAATGAAAATTCAAATGGGTTATGTAAATTCTGCCTGTTAAGTGGCAGGGGACAAGTGTGGCAAGTATGAGATTGCACACATGCAAAGATGCATGCGCACATGCATATATCAGTCGTTTTGCTTCTTCAACACTTTCATTTTCAATATTCTAATCTGAATCCATCATCTCCTCCCTGTCACCTCGTTGATAGCGCTGCTAATGTTGCTTAATGAAATTTGTTGACAAAGGAATAGCGCTCTGTCCTGTTCTCAACATATTGAATTAGCTGTCTGGTGAGGGAGGAGGCAAGTGAGAAAACCCAGAAGATAGATGACCTCCCCCAGTCACTGTCAGCACTGAGAACTTCAGAGAATCTCTTTAGGTCTCTCTCTCTCTCTCTCTCTCTCTCTCTCTCTCTCTCTCTCTCTCTCTCTCTCTCTCAATCTCTCTTTCAATCTCTCTTCCCCCCCACATCTCTCCCTCACTCTCTGTGTTAATATGGTTTCTGTGTACACTGTTCACTGGCTTAATGCAGCATGAAAATAGAAGAGTGGAAAAGGAGAGGAAGGAGAAAGAGAGTGAAAGAGGCAGTTAAGAAAAAGAATGGCACTGGAGGATAGGCAGTAGGTAAACAGTGAAAACAGCAGAGGATGAAGTCGAGACAGGAAGAGGAGTGTGAGTAATGCAGGATGAAGAGAGAGAGAGACGAGTGGACAACAGAGATAGGGGGCCTAATGAGAGGCAGAGTCAGAATGAAATATGAGGGCAGAACGTGAGAGATAGCAACCACAAGAAGGGGGTTTAGAGTGAAGCATAAACTTGGAGAGAAAGCACCAGAGAGAGATTGGGGGGAAATGGATTGGAAAAACATCCATGACATGAAATAAAAAAAGAATTGTTCAGTAAAAAGAATGATGGATAAAATAAAGGGGAAGGCACTGGATTTGGTCTGTGAACTCTCATGAGATAGGAGTACTTTTATAGAATCAAGGGTCAAGGTTGCGTGTGTGTATAATTATGATTTGTATAATTAAAGATGATAAAATAAATCAAGATCCGTCTTTGCCTTTTTCATAAGGAACTAGTGAATCCACTTGTGAGCTTAGACCGTGCCAGAGGGACTCGTTAGTATACCAGTAAACTGAACCGTCCATTGGACTTGCACTGATGAGGACTTGGACCCCAGAGAGTAAACCAGCTAAATCCAGACCTCACTCACCCTACTGGTTGTATAGTCTGTTTCTTCATCTTCTTCTTCTTCTTCTTCTCGGACCTTCTCTCCCATGGGAATAGTGTAATATCACTGTGATCCTCTTCCTGCTGCTCGCCTTCTTTTAAACCACAACGGCCTGCCTATCCCTTCTGTCCTTCGGAATGGATGTTGGGTTTGTTGATAAAAGGAGAGGCATTTTTACTGTTAGGCTGAGATTCCTTTGTCATTTTATCACGACAGAAGGGGAAAGCGGGCAGTAGCAAAGGAGTGACAACAGGAGATAGGGAGAGTAAGATGAGATAAAATAAGCGCTGGGTTGGAAAAGAGGTTAGGTGAGGTAAAGTGAAGCTGTAAGATTTCAGAAGTCTGCACAACATGAAATAGGAAAACATGATCCATTTTATCAAAGCACAATAGAGTTGCACAACAAGTGCATGAAATTCAAAAGAGTTTGACTGAAAATGTTATACTTTATTATATATTTTACTGAGTAAAGGAGAGGAGACAAACCGGTGCAGACAGATGAGAAGCAGATGAGACACACATATGAAAGGAAATGGAACGAGGGACCATTTAACTTAGACGTTTGGTATACTGGCCTACATTATCCCATGAGTACCAGCGCTTAACATGTGCTGATTGCGTCTGCCTTTCCTCAGCACTTGTTTTCCACACTGAAATTGACAGTATAACCTGTAGGCATATTACACAAAGTTGGTGTTCGTTCGGTCAGTGTGTAGTGCAGAAGGAATACTCATAAGTAATTTCTTAAAAAATAAAGCACAAATTACCAGCTCAAGAAAACTGAGTACAAAATTGACGATTTATTAACTTTACTAACTCATCTCTCAACGTTTTTATTTCATAAAAAATGTAATCAAACTCCTGTTGATGTGTCAATCAAGTCACAGCAGTTGCTGCCCTAAATTGGTTTGTATATAACTGACAGCAATTAAGGCAATACAGAAGCGTGTAGAGGTCTGCTGCCTCCTTAGGACTCATTCGCATCAAAACATCAAATAATAATAATAAAGAGAGCCATATTATAAAAACCAAACAAATCCCTTTCTTCCAGTGAAATCCTCCTTTCTGCTTTTTTGATTTGATGTTGTCATATCTTTAACCCAACACAGCTGAAGTGTGTTCAACACATCTGTGTGTACTGAGCTGTAGATTTCCTTGGCCAGAATACTCAGAATATCATGTGCTGATATGCACACACTGTACAGTAAAGAGCCACAGAAGGGATTAGTATTAGGCCAGTGTGTGCCGTATTAATAAGCTTATTGCACTGCTGGATGGATTGATGGATGGACAGATTTACTATTTGCAATATGCGTATGCATTGCCCTTTCAGTAATGCGATAAATGCCATCCTGCTGTGAGGATGTCAAAACCAGCTGGCACTTTCCCTAAGAAGCCCCGTCCCTCCCCTCACTGTCAAGCATAGATATAAGAAGCTCAGAAACATCTGGAAAGAGCTTCCTCACAGTGCGAAAGAGAGAGGAAGAAAAAGACAAGGATGCATAACAGAATAGGAAAGTAGGTGTAGCTGCAAGTTTCAGAAGTAGTTTTTTTCCCCCCTTCCACTATAAATTCCCATTTGATGGATTTCTGTTAATGCGATGACAATCCCAATGTTTCTCCACATAGCATCACATAGGTCTCGTGGGTAATTAAATAATACACTGAAGGTGTGTTTTCTGCCAGTTTGGCAAAGGATTGTAAATATTACTGTACCCATGAGCCTCAGTGGCCTTTGCTATCGAAAACATTGTTGAAAAGCTGAGTTTGAGCATGCAGTTTTTGTCTTTGTTGTCAGAAACTGAACACTGTATCATTGTTCCTGAATTTATACAAAACTGAACCAGAGACCAAAAGTGAACTGATTACACCCGCTGAGGTCAACAAAGCACAATTCATAGCTTTAGCCCACCATTTAGCCATGTTTCATAACAGCTGGAATATTTTTATATTTCTCTGGCCCAGGACTTTTGACTCTGGAAATTAATCATGTAAGATCAAACTTAAAACTATACAACTCCCACTGACTTAAAACTGTGTCTTGGTAAACATCCTGATGTTTTACCCATGTTGTCAATGTGTGGAAAGAATAAATTCATTCTAGGCAAAGCGGTGTACGAGGCGGCTTTGTAGGAAATCAATTACAAAGTACAAACAAACAACTTTTGTATTTTATCTCTAGAGCTGATAATTTTGTTTCCTCGTCACCTTGAGAGAAAGAAAACATGATGAACTATTAAGAGGACACGATGTTTTATGTTTCAAGATATTCTATCTATTTATTTGCCAAATTAAATTTTGTACCAGATGCCAGTTTTAATCACTGAAAGACTGTTGATTGTTGAATGGACAGCACATGAGTGATGTCACCCATAAGAGCCGTTTTGAGGCTTAATGTGATTCATTTCATGCTGTGTTGTTTACTTGCAATGTAGTTAACAACAGGTATAGTTTAGACATATTAAAATAACACTCCAGTCAGCTCCAGAATTAATTTTAAAGTTCATTAATTGGTTTGTAAATGTCTAAACACGTGGGCATAATTATGCAGATCAAATTCAATTATCTGATCTGCTTGTTTCATGAAAGCCTAGTGCTTTAAATCACATGGCCTTTGCATTTTCCCTCTACTTAGCAAGTACAGTGTGATACAGTTTCACACAGTTAGTCACACCATGAGGAATGTTTGTTTGCAGATGTTTGTTTAATTTGCCATTTGAGTATGTCAGTCATTATAATTTATTTTCTAAAAATAAATTTCCTTTGTGAGTGGTACAGGTGGGAAAACAAGTTTTAAAGTGAATAATGAGATTGATAGACTTGTCAGAAAAGAGAATTTGATTTCAAACCCAACAAGAAGTCATTAACAGTAATAATCATAAAAATAACAGTTGAAATCTTGGTTCATTGGTCTGAATTAATGCATTCACAAGTATTAAGCAATCACAGACAAGGTAAATGTAAATAAGTTAGAAAACTAAATGCTTAAGAAAACAACTTGGCTTGTAAACAAACAGCTGAATGAGAGAACAAACTTATAATGAAATAATAAAAATAATAAAATAAAAGTTCAATTTAAAATGTAAAATTATGTAAATGTTGATATTTTTACCTTCCCCATTTACACAGTAATCATGCAGACCAAAATTTTAAATCTCATCATCTCTACTGAACTTATGAAATCATTAAAGATAGAGGAGACATTGTTACCTCACATTGCAGGAGGAGGGCTGTCTTTCCTCATACCCAAAGCAAACAAAGAACTTGGGTTTCCATTTTTAGATCAAGCCAATTGTTCCACAGTTTGTCTGTCTATCAAATGCAATGAACAGAACGAAAAAAGAATGTCAGAAAAGAGGGGTGGGGATCAAAAGAAGAATAACAAAAGTCATCTGAAGACAACATAATAAGAACTATTCTTTGTGCGGTTCCACTGGCAGCCATCCAAGGTGACAGACTGAGCATTGTACCTTTTCACACAAGGCTAAAAGCGCAAACTCACATTCAGGTGACATAGACAAAGGCAAAAAAATGAGCTTGGTAAAAGCAAGAGAGGAAAGGGCAATAAGCTTTTAGTAGAGATGAAGCAAAGATGGAAAGAAACTGAGGTGGAGATCAAACTAATATCTCCATAGTTTAATAGTGTTCATTTGAGGGTCAAGTTTGAAATCTCCCATGCTAAAATATAAAAGATAAGATAGATTAAAAATATTTTTAATTTGTATAATATATTTGTAATTAACAGCAAGGTCGTAGGTGCTACATAGCTTACAAAAGATTGGATTATTTTAACTGAATAACGATTGTAGCCTGTATGAATTAGTCAAGTCTGTATCACATCAATGATTATCTAAAATGTCAAGGCCAGTATACATAGACAGTATACAACAGTATAATACAGTAGAGTTCATCCAACTGTCTCAACTCATCACACCTCACTCAATTTTCACTTATAAACTCATCATTTATAAAAAAAAATAAAAAAAAAAATCTTGTAGAGGGTGACAGACAAAGTGCTCAATGGATCCTGTAGAGGCAGTTTGTAATTTGTCTTGCAGAGGACTGCTGTCAATGTTGACATCTCCAAAGCCATAAAGGGCATTGAGTTGAAACTGAAGACCTTGAACTTGACTACCATAGGCATGTTCTGGAGACAGCCGTGATGAAAACTGTTTTTAGACAGTGACTAGGCACCAATAAAGCTAAAGATAAATTGCAGCCAAAACCCAAGGCTTCTGCTATAAAGATGACCTGCGCCGTGAATTTAAAACAGTATTCAGGACCCCAGAAAGGAACAAAGCCAAAAGTTTTTTTGTCCAGTACAGCTTGATCATAGACTCTCATTGGACGTTGGATGTTGAGTGTCATACAGTGAAGTGTTTCCAGTTGATGTTTCTCGATGAGCACATGGCGAGCTCTTGACTGGCAATGACCTCCCCCGTTTACTGCATGTAAGCTGATAGTTACTCTTTTCCTGAACTGTCAAAATGTTCTCAAAAGTGATTAGTTAGACAGCCACACACTGGAATTAGACAGCAGCCATCTTTTTAATTTATAGCTAAGGAGTCATTTTTTGTAAGATACTCAAAGTGTCAAGATCTGGCTGCAGTGGCTCTGACAGCCACCACCCATCATCCTATGGAGACGCTGCTGCATTGAATCATTCCTGCCTTAAAACAGTGGGAATATCTTAACACCCTTATTTTATAAACACTGCTGTACTTTGGATAGCGTCTGTTCAGATGTGACAAAACCAGCAGAGACATCCTTGTGACAAGCCGTCCAAAAACTTTGGAGAAGTCATTGAGATTAGCATCATTATAATTCACAGTCCATGTGGAGCAATAGAAACGAGTCAAGCGCAATCTCTTCAACCTTATCTGAGAGTTCATGTGATCTGTGTGAATCACAAGATTTCTCTATTCAGTTGCTGAGCTAAAATGATAAAGTAAATTTTCATTACTTCACAGCAATTTCACAGCTCCCTTTGTTCTCTGTGGTGGTTACCTTGACTATGCTATCAGGGTGGTGTTGGTGGGTGGGGGGGTTAAATGAAGTAAGGTCTTCTGTTGTTGATAAGCGAGATGAGAGGTTGCCAGACAAACAGTGGAGTGTGTTTGCGTGTTTGTTAGACCCACACTCAGACACTTGCTAACGAAATGTTTAACCACCGTCCTTTACGAGGTTAATTTGGTGATTGACAGCCCTGGGGTGCTGTGATGGAGTGGACAGACACAGATGGCAGTGAGCTGGCACATCTGTGAAGCAAAAGAAAACCTTAGAGTACACTTCTGGTACACATATTGCTTAATAATGCACATAAAAATACACCTGTGGTACTATTATTAGGAAAAAGATCCTTTCAGGTGTGATTAGGCACTGAGGCATTTGGTATGAATGCTTTATTTGGTTTTTAAATCATTTAGGTTGGTCCCACATTTAAGCATTTTCTGTAGCCTAATGCCTTTGCTCCACTTTAAAATGAAGTGTGCGGGCTTGGAGTGAATTTATTTCAATTAAAGTATAAAAGTAACTATTCTCATTCTTTATTATTGTATTTTATTCTCATTCCATAGAAATTGGTATTTTTTGCTTTTTAGCATCCTCATTTTCAGAATTCAATACAACTGTCATAAATATGGACCACAGTACACGTGTATTTGTTGATGATTACATTACTTAAAAAAAATAGCGTTGGCAACTTCACTAACAGCCAAACATCAAGCAGGTTCGACATATGAAATGCCCCGCTCTGTGTCTGTGTTTCAGCCTTTTATTTCACAGCGCTCATGCCAGCAACCAAAAGTCTGAGATCACGTTAAAGCCAGTGGCCTTCTGCTCTGTCACTCTCTCCTTTTTTCTTCTTGGCTTCCTCCAATAGGTTTCCTCTTTGGTCTCTTCGCTTCTGTCATTATGTTTGTAGATTCTGCAAAGCTTGGTTACATTGCTCGGTTCTGGCACAACACAAGCTCCACTCCCAGTTAGCATTACGCTGCATCCTGAGCCTGAAGAATCTCATCTTCCCGCTGGTCACACACTGACCTGTGATGCGAACTCTAACAATCTTCAGATGCTCTGAGCTCACAGTCCAGGCAGCTCGGCTGACAAACATTAGTTAATGGCAGCTACAGTCCTCAGAAGTTACTTTATTGTCTCTCAGATAACTCACCATAACTTATGAACAGTGTAAATGCTTTGGCCAATTGTCTGTATGACTTAGACATAACATGTTCAAATTAAATGTCAGAATGAAAACAAGAGATATGATGTGCTAAAAATGGTTTCATTTACTACAGGGCAAAAGAGGCTGCTAAAAGAGTGGGGGAAAAAATCCAACAACGAGTCAGTCAATGTCAGTAGTAATGAAGATGTCTAATCAGATCCTCCTAAAAAGAAATCTTAACAGCAACCTCCTACAGGCATGATGAACAATGAATTAAATAAAAGCAAGCCGACAAGGAACAGGTTAAATGGCAGCTGATGATGTGGGAAAACATTTGACAACAGAGTCATGAATAGAAGAACAAGAACAGACTAAATAGGGGTTTAAGGGAGAGAAAGATGGAAGATTGCAATCCATGATGAAACAAATGGAGTTAATTTAGAGCTTTTTCAAAGAGGGCACTTCGACATGAATTTAGTTTCTTAGCTGTACTTGCTCCTGTTTTGGCTCTGGTTCTGAGAGAATAGAATAAGATATATATCAACCTCTTTGTTTATTGTTTATTCTGTTTATTTATTGGCAGGCAACAGATTCCATTCTTTCTTTGAGACGCAACTTAACCCTAAATGGACCTAGTAAATGGTATTTATATAGTGCTTTTGCTGGTCTACTGACTACTTATATTGCACCTGCTGAGATGCTGAGTGTACATGTGTTGCGCTCTATAACTATAAACTGTAATTTCTGAGATGGCTTTCCATCAGAAGAGAAGCAGATTAAAGCTGAAATGTGTTTGACATTTACATCTTGGCTCGTTCCACTTCTTTTAGATTCCGTCTGTGTTTTTCTGACATGTCTGTCACCCCGAATGACTTGACTCTGTCTGCATATAAATGTTTGTTCAGATTCAAACAAACAGCATTCTCAAAAATTCAAAAAAATCATCCATCAAAGCCAAAAGTCACAGTCACAGTAGTGGTATCGCTCATGACTGGGTCACAGGAAAAATATTGTCCTGTGAAAAATGACTTCACACTGTTTAAATTTTATGATGTAACCAACAAAAGTGAAAAAAACAATGTAAATGTATTTAGGACTATAAAGTTGATAGTAACCCTGTGAACATATGTCATGCTTTTGTGTAAAGTAGATACAGAGTAGAAAATTGTGGCACTTCCAATGTACATGGAGAAAGGAAAAAAAATCTCCAGCAATAGTTTTAGTATACATTGTCTTTGTCAGACCAACATGTTTTAAACTGTGGCCTTCATCATGGTCTTCACACACAAACTTTTATTTTTGGATGGACACAGACGCTTATGCAATTGGCTCAGAGTTTTTACTTTAAAAAAAATGGATTGAAAATGTTGATTCACCTCTGACATCCTTGTTCTGACATCTTGTTCTTGTCCTTGTTCTAACAACTCCATTAGTTTGATATGGGTGATGAAACTCAATTAGATGCTCCCCCAGGTGCCTTCCTTCTTCCCCTCCAATCCCCCTCTTCTCCAATTTCATTTTCTCTCCCTTCCTATCAGTTTCCATCTGCTTGTCTTATTTCTTTGTCTTTATCTCTCTTTGTCTAACTTTCCTCTCATTTTCTTTCCACTGATTCCAAGGTCTGGACTTATTTAACCTTTATGGGAATGACTATGTGAAATGTGATGCTACAGGCTTTAATTGTACAGTTGAATTGAATTCTGTTTAAAGCTAACACCATTCAGACTAGTGTTAGCCCATTACCATTTAAACTTATGTAATGTCATTAATGTGGGTTGAAATTGAGATTTGTAAGAAGGTGGAACTCTGGGACTCGGAGAGTGGAAACCTTTGGTGAAAGGTTATTACCATGATATGAAACAAAGATGAACTAGGTGATTGCTATTTCTGAAATTGTGCGTGATCTGCTATGGTGCAGACTCATCACTCCGTTTGAGTTTTAATTATAGAAACACTGCAGTTTTACAGTGTTGTTACAGAGTTAACCTTCTACCCTCACAAATCATCATTCACTGTAAGAAACGATTATGTGGTGATGTAGATTTAAATGAATGCATTAGGTAAAATATATTCAATATAATTGTGTTTTTGATTCTGAGGCAAATATTTAGTTAAATTTCAAATAAAAATGACTCCAGACTACACTGTTGTGCTACAATGTGTCGAAAGCACAACAGTTAATTGTTAATAAAGGTCTCATTTAAGTATTTGTGGAGTTCTGTACTTTCTGGGCCATAGACTAGTTATTCCTGAGAAAGAAGAATATTTAGACTTAATACATTGCTTTGATTACATTTAAATTAATGTACAGGTTAATGTAGCTGATTATTACTCAATTATATAGCATTGATATGTAGAATTAAATTATTTTTTATTAGTACTATTTACACATTAGGGAGTTTCTCTTTTTCAAATCAACTCAATATTTTTGTTTAGGTTTTAATTAATTCTGTACTGTTTTCTATTCGAATCTACTCATATAAAATAACTATTAACAGTCTGATTTAATTAATATTTACTCAATACCAAACATTGTGAAATATAATTAATAATATTGCTTGTAATCTGTTGCCTCATTTTTATTGAGTAGATATGGTGTAGCTTCTCTTACAGTGTTGGTCGAGTACAGACAGGACACTTTAACGTGACAACAGACAAGTTTAATTCTGGCCTTAATCAGAATCAGTTATAATGGCCAGGTATGAGTATTCATACAAGAAATTTTACACTGGTTTTACCTTTTACCATACACAGCTAAAACACAAACAACAAGCTTGACATGGTAAACAAACCAAACAAACACTGAACTACAATGTATGCTTAATGTACTTGAGGTAGGTGGATATGATGGTACATTTGTACGTTTGCACAGCACATGTACTGTAGATTGTGTATGAGTATGCTTGAGGCATTGGGTTAATCCACAGGGATTGTTCCTGACACTGCGTTGGAACAGGTTGTGTCCAGGGTGTGATGAATCTGCAGTGGTATTTTCTGACTCTGGACGTGTTTCAGTTCTGTTCAGATTCTGCATGGAGGGCAGGATTGCACCAGTGATTTTCTCTGCTATCCTGACCATTCATTGTAGTCTGTTCCTGTCCTGTTTGGTGGCAGATCCAGACAGTGATGGATAAACAGAGAACAGGCTGGATTATTGCAGTGTAAAATTGGATCATCAACTCCTTGGATGGCAGACTGAGCATCCTGAGCTGGCACATGGAGTGTATTCTCTGCTGGGTCTGCATGATAATGGTGTCTGTGTTGGACACCCACTGTAGTTCCTGTGAGATTGTGGATCCTAGAACATCAATGTTTCCACAGAAAACACAGTTTTATTGATTATAGTGATGGTGTTGGGTGAGTGCATCATCCACTGACCTGTTTGCCCTATAGACAACCTGAATTGGGTCCAGCAAGGTCTGCTGTCCTTTAGGTGATAACATGTTTCAGAGGACTTCATGACTATCAGGGTGCCAGATATGTCATTCAATCCTGATGATTATGGAGCGTTTAAAGCATGAGGGAACCTCACACAGCTCCAGGGATCTGTTGAAGATCATAGACAGTATAAAGAATGGACGGCGTATCCATGATGTCATCCACAATTTTCTGAAGAGCTGTTTTCAAGCTCAGTATGTGATGGCTCTGGCTGCAGCTAACTTTAAGACTGAATATAATTAAAATGGATGGGTTAAATAGGAATTCAAACTCTGTATAGTTGTTATGAATGAGGAAATTGGCTATGGTGCCAAAACTGTATTATGTAAGGCTGTTTATTTTGCCTGGGGAGTTGGAAATTTTAATATGGGGGCTTACAGAGATTGACTCCTTATGTAGCCAGCCTCAGGTGGCTGTTGGAGGCTCTTTTTGGCACTTCTGAATAGGCTTTACTTCACAGTCACGGAGCTTGAGGCTTGTTGAAGATTTGTGTGAAGATGGGTACCATCAAAGACACACTGTGTGACAGAGTGAGACACTTGGTGACTTCCTGTTCTTCTCTTTCTGTGAAAAAGCCAACACACATGGTAGGGGGTGTAGATGGTTGTTCAGAGCTGGAAAGAGGTGTGAATATGAGCTTATCAAGCCTATAGTAAAACACATTTAGGACAGCCTGTTGGTGATTCTCCACAGTGTGGGGGATGGTCTCCAGTAGCTGATGATGTTATTGCTTTTTAGAGTAGCTCCTCTTTGCAGTTTTGATCTCTGTTTTTTACTGTGTTTCTGTCCTATTTGTGCAGGATTCTGCCTGTAGGCCTCCTACTTGGCCTGAACTAGAACAGACACACACACACACACACACACACACACACACACACACACACACATTTATACTAGTTTTAAAAGTAAAATCATCAGCATCTCAGTGACACGAAGTGTAGATGAAGAAGTCCAATTTTTCTGATTTAAATTTTTATAACAATCACTTTCTGTTACCTTTCCAGTGTCTCTTGTTGATTAATTAAACTAGACTAAATTAAGAAGCCGAGTTTCCCATGCTGATTAACTTCACGTTCAGCATTTTTTCAGCCTAGTTAGTCGTCCCTTTTGCAAACGTGTTGACAGCTGTTGAGTAATGAGCAGACAGAGCTGAGCTGAACTGGTACTAGAGCAGTCCTCTTTCAGATGTATCAACATACAGAAAATACACAGGAAGGAGCGGAATTTCAGCTGTTTGTGTTTAACACTCATTCAGTATGTAATATTGGATTTCCACAGTAGATGGATTTTAATATAGTTCTAATCTAAACTAAACATCTAAATGTGATTGTTGTATATATTGAATTCTTCCCACAAATAATGTAACACTGGTAATGTTAGTCAGTGCTGACAGTGTTAATCAGTGACACAGTCAGACAGAATAGGATGGAAGTAAGAATCATTTGAATGGTTATTCTCAGAGGAACTGTGTGATAGAAACCCATTTTCTATTTTCTCAACTTGGAGAACTCTGTGTTTGTGTGCGCGTTGAATGTGTGACACTGCACAACAAACATTTGCATTAATATTAAAACCAGGCAAAGCCATGTGTGGAGATGGGCAAGTCTCCAGGCCCATGAATAAAATGAATAAAGCAGGCAGTTAATCTTTAATGCTGTTTAGCCTCAACATGGGACTTTGACTGTGACATCATCAGTTAGCACGTCAAGCATGACTTTGCCAATTTTAATATTGATGCAGATAATTTGGCAGTTTTTGTATATGTGCACACACGCACTCACTTTAAGCTGAAGACAGAGTAACCATTGCTTAGAGGTCTATTAGTTAGCTTTTAGTTAGCCTTTAACCTAAGTAATGATCCAGCGAGAGTTTTGCTTTCAGTAGGAGGCATGCTATTAGAATTAATATCTGCATATGTTTCATCATACATTATTCTTCTACAGTATAATAAAAGGGTAAAGGGCCTATACTTAAGATTAGTTAACCTCCTTAGGGAGGATTTTTGTCTTTAATGTCTTAAATGGACAAATGGGCTTGTTCTCAGTACAATCCAGTCTGCACAAGATGGATAAGCTGTACAAGATGGAGGGGAGGAAAGGAATGATCAGATAACACAGAAACAGATGTTGATTAGGGAAAAACACAGAGCAGGGACTACAAGCAAGAGAGTGAGAAGAAGAAATGAAAAAATAAGGGATGAATCATGAAATCATGGGTTGGAAAGATAGTGATTTTATATGGGGTTAAAGTGTAGAAATACAGGTAGAGAAGAGCAGAATGGGGAAGAAAAAGAAGAGGAGAGGACAGGTGAATAGAAAATGTGTGGGAAATGGATGGAAAAGCAGAATGTCACAAAGAGACAATTAAGTTTTAGAACACACCCACACACATAGACATATTTCTACCTTAACGTTTCCCTTTACCTTTTAACCTTGAATATAATTCCATTGTCTAATCTTAAAGGGATATTTACATTTATTGCCCTTTTCTCCAATACCCACACATTCCTCTATGGGGTGATATTATCATGAGCATGTATTTATGACAGGTCAAATCACAGGACTAGCATAGTCAAACACATTAATGTTCCCACCCATGGGCAATTTAAACATTTCCAGCAGCTGTGGCTGAGGTAAGGTGGGTCGTCTCTTAATCGCTGGTTGGATTCCCGGTTCTCCCAGTCCTGTCAAAGTGTCCTTAGGCAAGATATCAAATTGCTCCCAATGGCTGTGCCATCAGTGTGAGAGTGTGTGCATGGGGGAGTTCAGCATTCTCATGACCAGTTTAGGAAGCACCATATCGCTCCTGATGAGCAGTTGGCACCTTGCTACCTTTGTCAGCCTGCTAGTTTTGCAATGCTGCTCTCCTTTACCCCCAGTCAACTCTACAGTAAAACATTTCAGGAATGTGAATGTGAATGGGTAATTGGGACAAGTGTTTAAAAAAAAAGTGCTTTGAATGATTGAGTAGGGTTGTCCAGTCCAATCACGAAAGTCCATTTACCCTTTACCTTAGCTGTGTGTAGGCTGTCGCAGCGAAGGAATTTCCCTCACAGTGATTTTTATGTGGCTCAACAGCATGCTTTCTGCATGTTTGATCCATCCCTGCCAATCCTCTGCAGATATGTGTCCAAGCTCGTGGGCTGTAAACCACTGTGACTGAAAGAGAATGTTAAAGTACTGCATTGCCCTATACAATTGCAAAATGTTCTGTATTCTGCTTCATCAGGCACTCGTCTTTCATTAAGGACATCTAGGAATGAAAATAGGTGCTCAGTGTTGTAATAATTAAGAGAAATCCCTTAAGTCAGCTACAGACTGCAGTGAGTCAAAATAACTTTCCAAAACAAGAACAGGATTTTTCCACTTGTGTGTACTATATCTGTCTGTCCTCACTCCCTCTTTTCTGAACTTGTATCCTATTTTACATTTTTAGTGACATAAAGGAATGGAGAGATCAGCATCTCTGCCAGTCTGTTTGAAACAAAACGTGTGATTTGCATGGAGAATAAAAGTGTGTAAAAGTTGAGGCAGCAAAAAACAAGGGGAGAAGGAAGATGAGAAAGATGTAACAAAGTTCAGTCAGTATGAACACAAAAGAGAGGCTGAAATAGACAGAAACAAAAGTAAAGGACAAGTGACAACTGTTTGAGTTCCCCAAGTAAAAGTGGAGAGTTCTCCTTCTTCAGTAATCCTCTTTCTTCAGTAATCTTGTGAACAGTCTTTAATCATGTTGCTTCTGGAAAAGCTGCAATCCAAGCTCTGAAAGTTGGACAGCTGGAGTTGGAAAGCTAAAGTCATCCTGTTCAGTCAGCATTGCAGTTGGAAATGTTTGTAGTTGGTCCAAAAGTTGCAGAACAGACTTGTCCTGGAAACACCAAAAAATATTGAAGTGACTGCAGTACCAATAACCTTTTGGCGAGCCTACTGTTGTAGGCAGGAATGTGTAACAATGTTCATAGTAAATGTATCTCTATGTAAGTAACTTCTAAAACTGGAAGCCGGGTTAGCTAATCCCTGTCAAATGTGCCTCCTTTTGGGTGCTGTTTAGCTCAGTTGGTAGAGCAGCTGCCCCATGTACAAAGGCTCAGTCCTTGCTGCAGCGCCCCAGGGTTTGAATCTGACCTGTAGCTCTTTCCCGCATGTCATTCCCCATCTCTCTCTCCCCACATTCCTGTCACTCTTCAGTTGTCTCTATCAAAAATAAAGCTCAAAAAGGCCCAACATAAAAAAAAAAGTGCCTCCTCTCACTCCATGTTTTATGTTGTGTATGTATTTCTTGGCCCCTCACAGCACATAGTTAACTGTAAAACAAAACCCACCCTGTTGTCATGTATACAATATTGTTGGAGCTGTTGTAAGTCACTTTTGATGGATGATAACCTTTACCCTGCTTCCAGTTTTTGTGGTGAGCAGGGCGACAGATGTCTTGACCAGTTTCTGTGCTTGAGATGGAAATAAAATTTATGTTGATCTTCTCATCTGAATGTGGATGAAATGGCAAACAGGCATCAGAAACAAGGTTTCCTTCAAATTCATTTATTTATTTAAATAATGATTTTAATCTTAACAAACCAAATAATTTTTTGTTTAGTCATTATTCATGTTACTGTATTGTATCTGCATTTAACACTGCTGATTTGGCTCTTTTCATTTACATTTACTAAAAGGGTTTCATCAAGATTCTGCCACAGTCAAATTTCAAGATAGTCTGTTTTTCTACATCTTTTTTTTCATCTATCGTTGGGATTAGCTCTCCTATCAGACTGATTCCCTGAAAGTCGATCATGAAGTTTATTTTTGTGCAGTTATCAGGAAGCCATATTTACTGACTGTAAATTATACTGTCAGAGGCAAATCAGCGGGAATTTGAAGTCTGACGACAGAAACTTCAGTTTCAGAGTGCAACTCATTTGTACTGTAAACCACTGTTATGAAAAATGGACAGTTGTACATTTGCATTTGTTATGATTGCATTACTAGATTAATTACATAATGCTTTAATAGGAATGGTGATCCATGATTTTCATCCAGATATGCATAAAATTAGACAATCATGTTGATTGGCTGCGAATAGCTATAATTTTCTGAGGATATTTACATAGGGGTTTGTACAAAGATAATCTATGTAAAATGTCACGTGAGGGGAGAAAAAGAAAAACCAACAGTGGTAGATGTACAGAAGTTATGAATAAAGGAAACAAGAAAGAAAAATGGCAGTAGAGTTAAGCTGCTGAGTGATTGCTGCATCCACTTTGTAAGCAAAGAAATCCTGAATCAAACGAAAGCCTTCACTCTCCTCCGTCACAGCCGTGGATGTGGACAGCAAAGCTTTTTGCCTCAATTTAGTTGTTGGTCTTAGCTTTGCTCTTTCAGTTCTTGTCTTGCTGTTTTCTAGCTGACAGATTTTTCTGTTTCCATGCCATCAGCACTGAACAGGATATGGTTGTATAGAACCCACATTATGAGCTGTTAATGGCCCACCTGTTTCTACACTGAGGCTTTGCGGGTGTCTTAGTATGTGAGTATCTACAGTTATTAATAACTTAGAGTAGGAGTACTGTAGAGGAAACCTGTAATGGGGGAAACACAGCACACATCTGTCCTCCCAGTGCTGAATCTGCGTTTCACTACACACCCATCTCTTCTCATCCTCTTCACTTCTTTAGTTAAGTAACATGGTCTAGATTCAGTGCCTCATATGTTGTACATGGACATATGAATGTCCAATGTGATTTGATAGGAGGGTCTTGCTCAAATGTAAATGGCTAATCATTTTGTAGTAAGGGGTGGAAATAAATCAGATGGTAATTGAATCCATACATTTGCATTGATTAGCTGCGTGGCACTAATTAAAGTTTTTAGAATGAAGAGATAAATGATAGACCATCATTCACTTTATAGAATAGAGGAGAAAATATCCTCATTGAACTTGAGTGGAGAAGAAGGAGTTCCTTGACAAGGCTACAGTTTATCAATTTGATTGATTTCTGGGCTGCAAGAGTAATTGAATGAATGAATGTTGATTCTATATGGAGAATTATTTTAAAAATGCAAGTAACTTTAAACTAATTTTTTACTCTTATTTTATGTCCCCAGACATCAAATGTGGAAAATGGTGCAAAAATGCAAATAAGCTGCTGACTGTGTAGATAACAGCAATCTCTTCTTTGTCATGACACCGTACAATGTTTTCTTTTATCATTCTTTCTTTCTTCAAGTTATTTTTCTTTAATCCCTTTTTTCCCATGAGCTTATTAAAGCTAAATCTACAATCCTCCACTCCACTCTTTTCTCTGACTTTTTGGCCTCAGACAAAAGGAGAGTTCAAAGCTTGTCTGTATGAGTGTGTGTGCATGTGTGCGTATGTGTGTGTGTGTGTGTGTGTTGTCAGGTTTTCCAAACCAAAAAAACTAAAATAATTTTCATTATTTATCTACATTGTTAATTAACACTGAAGACATCAGAGCTATCACTAATGTTGTGGAGAAATTGCTGAAGTCAAAGGTCAATGGTGAGGTCAGGAAGGAAAAAAGTGTTCAGGAGCATCTGATGTCTTATGCTGTATTATTTATTGACGCTTGGCCAAGGATTATTAGAGACACTCTCAAAGTACATCTGAAGTGCCTGAGTCAGTCTCATCCTGGTGGATAAACTAAACCCCAAGATAACACCACAAATACTATACGCCCCAGAATTAGTCAAAGGGAATGTTTTACTAATGGAGGTGTTATTGTCAGCATATTCTAGTCTGGAGACACAGATGTCTGTTCGCAGATTGGAACGTCAACGGCAAGCTATCTATTATGTCTAGGAAGGCAGCAGTAGGTCTCTTCGACCCTGGCCACCACAGGGTTGAGATAGACTGGCACCTAGTCAAAGACAAACAATTAATACTGCTGTGGACCTCAAGGCCCACACGTGACCCAAGGATAGAAAATTCTATAACAACTAACACATATGGAATGATGTGGTAATTAAAATGTAAACTAAGCAAAATATTTTTATATTTCAGTACAGAAATTGAATAGCACTAGTGAAACAAGGCACACATGTTAATTAAAAACCATTCCAGTTGGCTGCCTCATGATTCAGGATGCCAAGAGTGTGCAAAGCTGTCATCAATGCAAAAGGCGGTAAACATAAAGAAAACCCATTGACTGAGAAGGTGTCTAAACCTTTGACTGGTACTGTATGCATTTTTAGAGCTTAATGCACAAACCTTTTTGAGGGTGATGCATTGCATTTATTAGGGTGATTCATTATAACTTTTTTATATCAGGTCTTCCTCCCCAGCAAGTCTTTCTCAATGACCACACTGCACCTTGAACAATCCTTAAAACACATATTTCTCTCCATCAGTATCTAATCAAATAATGCATCTGCTAATTCTAAGATATCAGAAATGGTTTGTAATTATGTAACTGCTAATATTCTGAACTACAGAGACAAACGACAGAGCATTAAAGGTAGACAAAAGTCTACATGCGGTCCTTTCTCACCCCATTTACTTGTTTAATTTAACACACATGCACACATAATTGTCACCCTTGCTGAGGAAGAAAGCATGGTCATTAATACAAAGAGGGACAGAGAAAGATTAGGCTTGTGTTAGGTCTGCAAATTGGACAACAGAAAATCAATCCAAGCACAAACAGAAGCTAATATACATTTCCCCATGAAATGAGGTCTCACTACGTGTGTGTCTGCGTATGTGTAGGTCACTGCAGTCTGAAGATAATTACATGAAGAAAAGGCATGGAGAAGGTATTGTATAAGACATTGATGAAAGTCACTGGGGAATAACACGAAAGAAACCACAATGACTGCTCTCACCCGTATGTGCAGACCCACACACTTAGCTACATACCTAAGAATCCATAGAGTGATCAATTACTTAATCTGTACTGACTGACAGCCTTGATTCGAACCTAGATGTAATCAATAAGTGCCTGAGAAAGTAGGGGGAGGCACACACTTACACATGCACACTGGAGGACAGTTAAAGGTTACATGTGACCACTATGTTTTTTTGTTGTTGTTGTTGTTTTTTAAGCAGTCAGTGCCAACACCCAACTATAATTCAGTTTCCCCGTCATGACACATAAAGGATGGAGTTCTGTTTAATCAATTACAGCTGAATGTTTTTAAATTTAATTAGCACTAAGCTTGTGTTTTATTTTCTAGTAGCAAGAGTTGATTTAATTTCTGATGCTGCTTTTTATTACACATCAGCAGCTATTTGCAGCATGCGTCTGATGAGTTAATAAGATCATAAATAAACAAGCATTTTCAACGGGTACTGGTTCCACCTGTTCATACTTTCACTGTTCAGAAAAAAAAGAGTTTGACATTGCGATACGATGCATGTGTTTGACCCTGGCTGAGACTGGATCACTTTCACTGCATAGTGAAAGCTGCATTTCAGCAGAACGGCAACTCCAGCTTCAGTTCTTCATCCATGTCAACACATAATGTGTTCAGGCACACCTGTGTTTTGGCAGCCCTCAGAGCTTAACAACAACAACAACAACACAGTCACTGTATTTACATGTGGAAAGCGGAAGAAAAAAGAAATTTGAAAATATGGCTTATGAAGTCAGTTACATTGATGGATAGAACATGCATGCTTTTAGTATAATAGTATACTAGTAGTTATAGTAAGTTACATGACATCTTATTTGCAACAGTAGCATTAAACCAGTGCAATGCAATATAACTTAATATGGAGCAAAGTTTTGATTAAAACGTGTAATGCAACTGCTCTTCTGTAGAAACTAGAGTTCAGATGATTGTAACAGATGACTGGTCTCAGTGTTTTTGTACAAGGTTTACTCACAGAAAATAACTGTTTTCTCAAACATGAGTAGGGCGTTGGCAACAACAGAACAGAAAGCATTTGAACTAAAATGCTGTTTGACCTCCCAATCTAACCAGCTAACCCTTCTGAACACAGTGTACATCCAGCTCTTTAATAGATCACCACAGCCTCCAAACTCTGGAGAAAAGCAGAAGTGTTTCCACTCTAAAGTGAAAGAAAAGAGCAAAGAGGATGACGCATGCTTGGTCCTTTTACTGCACAGCCTTGTGCATGCTTTGTCCCATTTTTCCCCCCTCACTGTCACCTTCAACACTCCCCTTTCTGTGTATTCATGTGAAACGTTGTGGTCTGCAGATAGTGTCTGATAGATTAGTGGTGATTCAGCTTGAAGAGGAACCGGCTTCATATATAGGTTGCTGTAAAAGAGCTGACTGGCTCACAGTCAGCCTGCTGGAATTAGATCCATAAAACCAGAAACTGTCCCTCATAGGTGATCCAGATAGACTGCTTTAGACACAGTGCAAAAGCTCCATGCACACTACAGTAATGTGAGGTCACAGCTATTTACTTGAGGCATTCACATTAAATTTAACTAGAGACATGAGCACCAAAATAAAAGTAGAAATAAATAAGAGTCAGACCTCAGCTTGACTTAACAGTCTATACACCTGCACTATATTTGTTCCATTTTCCACAACCCTTACCATCTGTTATCTCGGGAACAAAATTCTTCCTCTGACTATTACTCTAACACTAAAGGTCCTCCAATGACGCTGCTTGGGCAAAAGCTCCACCTAATCCCAAGGGATAACCTCTACTCTGATTGGCTGCGGAGGGACCTGTTTCACCTTTCAGGGGTGAGATGTAGATCTGCTTTATTGAGCTTTGGGGAACATCCTGCGTTAGGCTTTAGAGGGCATTCAGATTTATTGCCTTTTAAGTGGCACAACACAACTATCAGCAACTTTAGTTACAAAGTAAATGACTTCTGTACCTTGATCAATCATTAGGATTTACACCTGTATTAATCAAGATTCAAACAAATCATGTAAAATGAGTCATTCATGGAGCTGAATTCTGCAGCTTTTTAATAATAATATTATTATTAATAATAATAATAATAAATTTTATTTCATAGGCGCCTTTCTGTGACCCAAGGACGCCTTACAATAAATAAAAGTAGACAGCAAATAACAGAAACAAACAAAAAGAAAC
This sequence comes from Larimichthys crocea, assembly GCF_000972845.2. Classification (NCBI taxonomy): domain Eukaryota; kingdom Metazoa; phylum Chordata; class Actinopteri; family Sciaenidae; genus Larimichthys; species Larimichthys crocea. Next base: position 35,434,413 of record NC_040011.1, on the reverse strand, counting down.
ATAAAATTATACCAAATTACAAGATTACAGCAACATTAAAAACAGGTTCAAATAGGACAATGCAATTAGTTTTTACCCAACTAATGCACACATTGGCAGTTCCAAACATACAGGTGTTAATAGAGCATAATTTAGTTCAGAGTTGGCCTTGTCAGCTACTTGTAAAATAGGAAATCAGTTCATGATTTTCAAGAAATTGTACATGATTTATGGATAAATAAATCTACGAAAACATATCTGTGTCTAGGTGGACACTAAATGAAAGCTAATGTTGTTTTATGCCTACTGGTTGTGAAATTAGGCAAATAACCTTGACTAACTGTATAAGATTGGAGATATGGTGGCACCTGTCAGCTTATTTTGATGCTTTTCTGCTCCTTAGTGGTCTCAAGTCAATTCATGTGGCTTTAAGTATTCTAAATATGTCGTAGCACATAGAGAAACAGAACTGAACAAGAAAAAATGTTAGCCCCTAAATGGAAACTATAAAACTGTTATGTGGATTTGTACCGAGTCATATTGTATGATTTGGCCTTGTTTGACCTTTTTAAAAGGAAGCGGTTACAGTAAAAATTCAATATTTTTATGATACTTTTATACATTGATGCTAAACTGTTGTAACAGCGGTGAATTTCTGAAGGGGAGTTTTACAGTCATGTTAAATCAGCGCTTGAAGCCTTTTGTACATTCTCTGGATTCAGATGTTGGAAACCATCTACAAGGATTCAGTCGAGGTCACAGAGGAGCTTGATAACATTTCCAGAGGCTCTACTGTAAATTCAGATTTGTTTTGGTTGCAGCTCTCTGAGCAACAAGCCTCTCAGAGGGTTTCACTTTGGACGTTTAGAGAGGTGCTGTGAATAATCAATGAGATCAACAATGTCCATCCAGCCTGTTAGCTAAAAGATGGACACTTCCTGATTTGCCAAGATGGTCAATGACCCACATTGACCATCTCCTCAACCAATGACCACGACTGCATTACCTGAAGCCATAGTTTGATTTTATGTTCTTCTACTACAAAAACAAGGCACATAAAATGGCGATAACCAAAGCTGAAACAGCACAGCAGATCTTTCTTTGCAGCTCCAGGTTGGTGACTTTTTCTCATCCATCTGGAAAGCCTCAGGAGAGGAGTATTTTATTCTTCTCTTCTCCTGTCATAACAGGATTCATTGTATGAGGGTGACAGCCATTCTGTCGTTGTGGCAAGCGTCACAGGCAGCAATGTAATGAGACATGAAGGAAAAGCAGAAATCTGTGGCCAAAGTGTTTGTTATTCAAACAATTTCAATCACAGTCAGCTTCTCACTTCTGTATGAGTTTCTGTGTGTGTGTGTGTGTGTGTGTGTGTGTGTGTGGGGAGGGGTTATTTGTATGCCTGTTAATCAGATGCTATCACAGGGATAAATCCCAGGCTAACACTTTAGACAGAGCTGCGCAGGAAAGAGGTATGAATAGTGAAACAGAGTAAAGCATGAGAGATTTAACTATCCCTTGCTGGTCAGACAGTCTTTGTACAAATCCAAACTCTGTGTATAGGGATTGCTTTGCAATAATTTCCTCCGCTGCAGTGGCAAAACACATTACTGAAATTGATTGTACATACAGTATGCTTGTGACATACAATAAAGTCAATCGGAGAATTCACCAGATAAAGCTTTGGAGTAAAACCCATCATGTGTGTCAATCAGGGGGTAAAAGGGTTAGAAAAAAAGAAAATAAGAACATTTGACTGAGTGATGAAATTAAACTGAGACTGAGCCTTCAAGAAAATGTACAGTTACAAATCACAGCTGCCACACTCCCAGCCTTTGAATAGAGTGCTCACAAAGGTACTGCCAGCAAAGAGAGAAATACACACACACACACACACACACACACACACACACACACACACAGTCTGTGACTGTGAAACTTTTCACTTTTCAAGTTTTACCTTTTTGAAAGCTGAGAAAAGCTAATTCATCTCCAAACTGATGGAAATAAAGACTATCTGTGCCCTGTAGTCAGTCACTTATTCAACACTTAAATTCATGTAAACTTTGATACCACAATAGTGGAATAAAAATGACCACACCGCTATTTTCTTTGATGTTAATTAATGAGCATGAATTTAGAAAATACATTAGTAATTGCAAATCGACACTGAGGAGGTGGCTGAAGTTCAGTGTATTGTGAAAGAGGAAGTTTGAGGCTCAAATAGTTGCTGTTTTCCTACTGTTCTGTTTGTCCATTCAGTAGGCCACCCTGCCAATGTCACAGTAAACTTTACTGAATCAGCCAAGACAAGTTAATTTTAGTTTAAAACTAGTTTAGTTTAGTTAATTACATATTCTAACACACAGTAATCAATATGATTTTTTTCACTCATATACAGACACACAGAGTATACCTCAAGTGCTGCTGGGATAAGATGTCTCCCTCTTTATTTTAATATGAATGTGTCATATCTATTCATGAATGGAAGGCATAATAATATTAAGGCTAGGTTAAGCACTGACTGAAACCACTTACACTGATAACATTTAAATAATTAACACACACATGAACTCACACACATAATTGCTGTACTATCAAACGATTTGAAGGACAGATAGAAGGATCCTGAAGAATCAATGAGAGGTTTCTACTGTGAACTCCAGCTACCTCTTTTTTTTTCTCTTTCCTTCAATCGTGGGAACAGTGAAAGAGGGCACCAGAAAGTGGTCCTGAGTGAATGGCAGAGCATTGGAGTGACGAAGCTATATACACAAGTGACTAAAACAAGGCTTCTCTTCTGTAGGGCAATGGTCCTAACACGTGATGACCGGGTGAGGAGCTCTGCAGTCAGGATGTAACTGGTGTGAACTAATTTGCTGCTGCTTCTCATTGAGGTGTGCTGGTTGATCTGACTTGGGCATCTGATAATCATGCAATGAGAGCATCAGGGTATAACAGGGCTGACCTGGTACAAAGTAGAAAGATTAGATTTCCCAAAGGGCTTTGGTGAGCCAGCAATTTTATTAGCAGCTAGGAGATGGAATGAAACAGACTCATTTAGATGTAATTTATAGCCGTTGACTGCTGAAGTGAAGTCATCAGGGTGCAAAACTAACTTATTACATTGGTGGCACTGGTGTGCCTAATATTTTCATTTAGGTGGACCAGCATTACAGTACACACAGGTCATTTCTGAACATATTATTTAAATTATTTTAAACAGGAATAAAAGTGCAGATAAGAGGAGAAAGAACTATTTTGTGGGCAGGAACTTTGGTCTAGGATCCAACATACTGTACTGTATATATACAACCACATACAGTACATATACATAGAGTTCCTGAACTCCTTGACCGGTTCTGGGTTCATATGAAGATTCTTGTGGTAGAAACCAGGACCACAGCACAATTTTTCTGCACAGTGAGAAAAATTTGACTTCTAGTCTACAGCATAGACAAGAGTTTATAGTAACTTTTATGAAAGAGGAGAGTAGTGAGGAGTGATTATGCCAATGTAAGATCCCCCTAATTACAGTCTGGCAAGTGATATTAAACTTTGCTACTCTATTTTGTATTCTGCTTCCTATCTTAAATACATAGTAAAATAATAATAAAATAAATAATTATGTACAGTACACTATAAGCAAATCCACACACTGAATGTTTATAGGGCAATCGCTTTAAAGTTAAACTGTATATGAATAGAAATTATCTTGGTGCTACTATGGGAAATATGAGCCACTCCAAAGTGTCTTTGGAGGTTTATGTACATGCACATGCATGTCTTTGCATTGTTACGTATGTAAATATACCCCACAGCTGCATTAATTGAAGGACCATGGCTAGCCAGCGTCAGTCAAGAAGGCGCCTTTCAAAGAAAATCCATATCAACAAGCATCAGGCTGGGATGGCACGCTGACAAAGTGATGTGGGGAGTGAAGAAAAATCAAAGGTCTACATCAATTTGAGTTTCAGTGTGCTCCAAGTATTGATTAGGGGTAACCCAGCTCACCTTAATGCTCATGTTGTATGGGAAAGTCGTAGAGGGAAATAAGGCTGTGTATTCTCAATGTGACTGTGACTCTAATCCAGTACCCATACAGGCACAACAGAGCTCACATCACTCATACCGCATACAATCAATCATGTGATGTACAATGTTGGTAATAAATTAATCATTTAAGTCAGTTATCAAGCAAAAAAACCAAACATTCTCTGGTTGGAAGCATGAAAGCCACACTTTTAACCAAACACTAATGGTCATGACCATTTTAGAATTATGAAAGTAAAATTTGATCTTCAGTGGCACTCTTTTCCCACTGACATAATAATAATTTGTGGACTGAGTTTTAAACTCTGTGAATTGATGCCAACATGGAAGTGTCTCAATCTACTACCTCACTAAACAGTTTCTTTTTTGAGTTTATGGTTGCAATCACTAGTTTCAAGTCCTCTACCATACATCATGATGTTTATTTAGTAAATTATTATTTTAGTAAAAATTATTTTAAGGTGTGGCTACTGTGTGATTGTCATTTTCAGTGAGTCCATCCAGCACAACACACTGAGTTTAGGAAACTCAGATCAAACTATAAAACTAGACAGCAAAGCGTCAAAAGTCAAAACCATAACCAGCTCCACGCTCTCATTTAAATATGGTCACTTCTGGCTCCATAAAACTAAGATGGCATTGACCATAATTTCAAACACCAGGCTTCAGACCGGTTGTCCACAAACTAATGGGTGATGTCATGGTAGAGATTTACATGTTCCTTATACCATAGACATTTAGCCTACCTAAACAATATATCTGCAAGCTTTCCCTCTGATAATGACACAGACAGTTGGAGGTGTATTGAGTAGGAATCTTGTTTGTTGGGGAGTGGCACTTAACACAATGAGAGGAGAGAAGAAGAGAGAGTTACTCCCACATGCCATTTAGACATTTTCAACTACCTCTAGCAAAGACAGGTGATGAAATGCACTGTGAAAAGATGTGTCAGGCCAACGCAGCAAGGAAGCAGTGATGTATTGACTGCTGCGAGTTCCCTGCGGATACACTGGAAAATGAAAAACCAACACTTATTTCCTGGTGCCAATTCTGCTCTGGTGACATGTCAATATTTAAAACCAGACAAACAAATGCTAGTAGGACAGTAATGTAATCATTTAAATGACTCAGCTGATGTCAGTCCTGAATTCTTGTAACTACTGTTCTTAGTGTATTTCAGTATTAAGTTTGTCTTTTTTCGATTACATGCATTTTACTGTTGTTGGACCTCTTGTCCTAAAAGTCGCCAAATGACGGCATCAACAAATTTGCATAATCATGCAAACCATTTGCATAATTTTTGCAAACCAGAGGAATGACATCGTGAGAGAAACAAAAAGTGAGTAAAAACCACCCGAAATATGTTTACAACTACAAATTAACTTTTGTCTGTCAATTCTTGTTTTATGTCACAACTCCAACCTTCCTTCTTTATCCGGGTTTGGGACCAGCAAGAGTGACCCAAAAGAGAGACACATTTATTTTAGTGCAGTGATTTATTTAAAAGAAAATTTTACATTTACATCCCACGGCATCAGCCAGTGGTGGTGATTCATTTGCAGTCTGGACGCAGAGGGGTGAACATCTCCGGCTTTGACTGCAGCTGGGAGGGAGGATGGGTTTTCACATCAGTCTCCAAAAGTCTCCAGTAACATTAGAAAAAGTTGCTAGATTTGTCACTAGTCACTTTTTTGAGAGGGGTCTGAAAACTCGTTAAATGTAGCAACAAGGTCGCTAAGTTGGAACAACTGCTTGGAAATCAGCGTTGAAAACTGTTTGCAAAAGGGCAGACAATTTAAATAGCTTTCAACAGCTGGAGGGTGATTGGATCAGTGATATGTTGTGAGCAAACTCAGATAAACAGTCATAAGAAGAGAGTCATAAGAAGAGAGAAATACAGAAACACTGTAAGTGCCCATTTAATGTAATACTCAATGAAATACTCAGCATTAGCATTAAAACCACAAGCATAGCTCGTGCTGCCAATAGTTCCTCATAGGATACTAAGTGGTCCTGGCAAAGTTACGAACAGCCTGATTATACTCCCACATCTACACACATTCACACCTGCCCAGTAAGCTACCACAGTCTGTTATTTACAGATCTTTTTTACAAGAGTAGTGGTGGATGAAGAAGAAGAGCACAACATGAGTACAGGAGATGGGAAGATCTACTTTTCTTTACTCTCCCTCCATCCTGGTCTGGGTATCAAACTGGTAACCATTTGCTTGCTTGACACTGCAACTTTGTGAAAATGGATAGACACTGTCCGTATGAGATTTACCAACAAATCCTTGTTGAGCTTCAGGTAAGTTTGACATCTCTTCTTCTTCTTTCCTCTCCACCTCCTCAGTGTCTCTTTTCTCTATTTCTGCATGGAAACAATGGCAAACAGTCTTTGCCAATCAAACACCCCTACTCTGATCCTAAAGAGGCGGAGAAGTCGTTCTCTGTCTATAAGCTCATTGTTTCTTCTTTAAGGCTTTTTTTACTTCTCGCCTGCCCCCCTCCTCTCTTCTTCTGTCTGCAGTGCCAACAAGAGGTTCTACTGTTTACTGCCTAAGTACTGTCAAGGAAAGCGTGTGGCTTACTTGTGAGGGAATACGTCTGCATCTACATCTCTATCTGTGTGTTATAATGTTCTCTTTCTAAGCATCACATGCCTAGCTGCCTGCTCGTGTGGCACCCATCAGCTTCAAAGATTTGTCTTCTTTCTGTATGTGCAAAAGAGACGGAGAGCCTGTCTCAGTTGAGTCCCTCAACGAGGATTAAATATTGTCATCTTTTATCAGCAGTCATTTCTTTGCCAAGCTCTGACAGTCTCTCAGGGGCTGCCATTTGCTATAATCTTTCTCTTGTGTGTGTTTGTGTGAGTGTGTGTGTGTGTGTGTGTAGTCCCATGTGGATTTTGCATATTTAGACACCGAGTCCTGCATTCCCAGTGATTATATCTAAAAGCAGATTTTGACATCTTGAAGATAACCTTTTCCTCAAGTGGATTCACGCTTGAAAGTTTGAGGACTTAACAGCATGTTTTTATTTTATATTGGTGGCAGCCCAGTCTGTCTGTACTTTGCACGAGGGTTATACACCCTGACAGATATAAAGGAATATATTTATTACCACCTCAAGAAGATGCACAACAGAGATACGTATTTAATGTACAGTGATACACCTTGTGTGTCTTTATTAATTAGAATCGTATAGCTATCAATTATTGTGCTAACTAACATGGACATATAAGGGAATTACGGTAACATTTTTGCTGGCAGGCTCTAACTTACAGGCTCAAATTAGATCAGCCGATGCCGAACAACAGTGGAAAAGAGGTCTGCAGCCGAGATAATCTAATTCTATTCTCCATCACTGGGAGGGTGTGAAGAGAAGAGTAAACATTAGGAGCTGCATCACTTATCTGTAGATATTTAAGGGACTGTCATTAATAATGTAACAGGTGTCATGTGGAAAGAAAATGATCAACATTATTTATTGCTCTTCAGAATGAATAGGGGTTATTTTATATTATAAAACTCAGTTATTAATGTTGTTGTCTGTGTCATCTTCATGATTATAAGACATATGTACATATATATGGAGATGACTCCAGCCTTGCTGCTAATGAAACACATCCAGCTCCTCCCTCTGTGCACCCGACCAATCAAATGAGAAACATTTCTGTTTTACCCTCACTCATTAAGTGAGCACCATTTTGCCAGTGATGCAGTGAAATAAGGCAAATGTTCTTCTCCTCTTCTCCTCTATATACAGCAGCCTGACTCCAAATTCTGCCTCTTGTTTCTAGCATGCATTTTATGTGTGCATGCTTACCAGAGAAGGAAGAGGGGGAGATCACAAGGTCATAACCCAAAACACTACTCAATATTACACACATTAAAGTCTTATACCATGACTGATTTTCCTTTTGTAGAAGAAGTTAAGCTCAAGTTTAATCTGTCACCATTTTACCCTCAGATAGATAGATAGATAGATAGATAGATAGATAGATAGATAGATATAGAATAGAATATTTCTTTTTTTTCTGATGAGTTAAAGCAGAAGAAGCAACGTGTGCTTGCTCCTAAAGATTTATGGTAATGCAAAACCCATCCTAATCACACAGTCTCAGTCTTTCATACTGCCACAATTCCTGCAAAAGTCAAACATTTACAATGCAATCTTGTGAAACTGACCACATAATGGCAAATGACATGCCATTTTTTCACATCCCTTATTCTTTTCTGTACTTTTATAGGGAGGAATATTAAACTCTGTAAGAGACAAAGCTCATAGTGCTCCATTCCCCAGATCATTTATCATCATTAACCTGCATGCAGTACTGCAGTATCAAGAATGTACAGCTTCTAGCAGTTCTGACTGCATTTCTTTCATACTGGGTTTCATCGTCATGGTGACTGCTGTAAGTTATAATGGTAAAATCTGCTTTATACTAACAATGACAGGCAGCTAGTAATATCATCTGTGCCTGAGATCACTTCTGTCGTTTTGACTGGAGTTCAGTATAATCAGACTTCTATTCACAGTGCTGAACATGTCAGAAAGCAACTCAAAAGAAATCTTGCTGCAGTCCTCCACCATGCTGAACCATGACATTTCTACAGTAGACCAGAATGGGTTTCATAGCTATTGTAGTTTCTCTGAGAGGGTCAGGTGAGGGGTTGCAATCGCCAACTACACTGAGTGCACTGTAGTGTAATGTATACAACACTAGATTCTCCAGTGTGGAAATTAAACCCTTACCTTTTGTTCCTTGTGTTGTTTTTATTCCCACTTGTGCAAATGCAAAAGCCTGATTAAATTTTCAACACTACTATAAAAGTAGTAATTTGCAATAGGTCAGAATCAGGACCCAGACTGGAAATGGACATTTATCTTCACAACATAAAATATACAAAACTACATTTTTTTAAAAGGGGGTGGCACATTGACAAGGAGGTCATCGTTAATGTTTCTCCGGTCACATTTTTATGTGGTTTATCGTGTTTTGAACTCTGTTTTCAGTGTCTAGACCTCTTTCCTTCCCTCTGTACTCTCTTCCTTTTGAATCTTTCTTCCTCTGCTCTCCTACAGTTTCTTTCCTTTCCTGTCTTTTTACTTTCACCACCTGCCTCTCTCTCTCTGTATGCTGAACACATAGATCTAGTCACATCACTACATTCAAGTTTTCTGTGATTACTGTATGCCATGCTTCAATAATTCAGAGGGTTGCTGTGTTGCTTTGTGTTGCTTGTTGAGTGTCTGCACTTAGACATGAATAGAAGGGGAAGAAGAGAAAGACTGAGAGTGGAGAAAGGTTGAGGGTTGAGAAAAGAGAGTTGGACATAAAGACGAGGTTGACAGAAAGCTCTGCCAAATGTGATCACTGTTTCCAAAGCTACGGACTCCTGCTGCAGTGCTGTTAGTGGAACTAGTAGTAGAGTTTTGATTTTAGAGGGATGTGATGCAGATGTTGATTTATGTAGCGTAAAGCATAACTCAACACCAAAAAATTACAGTTTTTTTTTTAATTAGATGGCCAATTTATTAATGTGTTTCAGCAAGTTAGAGATCAAATTCTATTATATTGTAATCACCATCTGAAAAACATTGCTCAGCCATAGCGTGTCATCCTCTTGAACAGAGTGTTATTATCTCAATAGCATTCAGCGACTTTTAGAACTGTTGACAGCTCAATGTTTGTCGCCTGCTCTGATGAAACCTCCAAATGTTTCTCTACATACATTCATTTACTTTATTCTCTGCATAGTTTTAATGTGTTTGATTTGACAATCAGACAGAATCAAGCAACGATTTTGAAAAAGCAATGATGTGTTTAAAGAGAGTCGTAGTAAAATGATATGTAATACAATTTCATTTGTATAATATGGAAGTGTATATGTGTGTTGTGTGTGTGTGTGTGTGTGTGTGTTTCCTGTCCTCTTTTATGTAGCCTACTTGCTAAATTTAGCAGGATTTCTATATAACCTCACTATCGTTTCTCTTTACCTCTGTAAGTATGGCAGAGAACTCAAGCTGTAAACAATGCTGTGTGTGTGTGTGTGTGTGTGTGTGTGTGTGTGTGTGTGTGTGTGTGTGTGTGTGTGCGCACGCATGTGTGGGTTGCTGACTCTGCAAACTGTGTTTGTGTCAGAGGTAAATTGCTCTGGCTCCCTTTGGTGTGGGAAGCAGCAAACAGAAGATAAGGTATTCAAAGCCGCTGTCCTGTGTGTGCACATTCACAGGTACGTGCCTGTGCGCAGCATGCATTGCTTTGTTTGTGGGAGAGGGTTTGCTTGAATGAACCCTATGAAGACGGCTGTGATTTTTTTTTTTTGCTTCAGAACATCAACACACAAACACAAACACCAGCAGTGTGGCCGTGGTCATCTCCTGGTTGTAACTGACTTGTGAATCTCTTTATCAGTGAGAATCCAAAAGAGAAATCAAGGGTTCAAGTTTTGAATCTTATCATCACAACCCCTTCTACTAGTGAGTCAAATGAGCTCCTAATTAAAATTAACATGTCATTTTGATTTACACTTCCAGATTTACAGGGCGTAATTATGAGACTCTCCTCTCCAAGGACACACCACAAAACTGCAACAGACAAAATGTCATCCCACATGGAAGAATTTAAGTCCCTAAAGGCCAATCGGTATCTTACATGTCACCTTGTTATCTGACCTGTAATTTTAGTGTGCTTGTGTGGGGTGTTTGTATCTATCAGAGCTGTCAGAGAGCCTTATTGGGAAACATTTCACTTCCCATTATGGGTTTACCTGAAATCCATCACCTTGTCATGTTTACCCTCAGGTTACCAGCAAAGTCAGGGCATTTTTGTAAGCATCCTCTGTGTTTAATTGTCTTTGTGGTCCTGACCTGTTATTTTTAATCTTTTGTGTAAAGGAGCTGCTGCTTGCTGGGCCTTAATCCCTGACATTGGTAACTGCTTGCTTCTTGGTGCATAGAGATACCTCTCTCTAAAGGTGTGGTCATTATTGGTTACTTTTTTTGGTCAGCAAATTTCAGATAAGGCAAGTAATAGAAGCAGAAGTCGCAGTAGGCAGATTAGATGAGCTCTTTTCGTCCTTTGGGGTCCATAAATGCCTGTGCCAGATTTTGTGGTAATCTATCCAGTAGATTTTCAAAAAAGCATCTGGGCTGTTTGTAGATCCGTGAAGACATTTCTCATCCAAGAAGATGGGAACAAGATGAGAGGCAAAACGTCTTTACGGATCTACAAACAGTCCAGTTGCCCCAGACTTAACCTTCTTTGAAGTAAGATGACCTGGATGACCTTCACAGAACTTTCTTTACATTCCAGCATGACTGACATTTTCATTTACTCAATAATACGGTATGTGCTGGGTTAAAAAGTGCTAAGTGAAGACGTCAGCACAGTCTGTACAACAAAACTGTCACCTCCCTCAAATAAAGAAACACACTGGTGCTGCTTGTTGTTTGTTTATGGAGAAAATGTCCAAATGCAAAAACAAGCAAAGTCAGAAAATTCATTGCATTCAATGCATTACTTACTCAATTTTATTGTTCAAACATTTACTGCAGCATTATGTCAATCAACTATAGTTACACACGTGTATTTAGAGTACAGTGGTCCCTCGTTTATCGCAGGGGATATGTTCTAAAAATAACCCGCAATAAACGAAATCCGCGAAGTAAGTTTTACAATTATTATACATGTTTTAAGGCCGTAAAACCCCTAACCACACACTTTTATACACCTTTTTACATGCATTTTGTTCAGTACTCCCTTAAACAGGACGCAGAACACATGTGCGGTTCTCCCTTAGCAAATTTCGGACGCAGAACACAATGCGTGTTCATACTGTACAATACGCTGTAAAAAAAAAAGCATGCAAAATTACACAGAAAAAAATCTGTGAAACAGCTAGTCCGCGAAAAAGTGAACCGCGATATAGCGAGGGACGACTGTACTTGATTTGTAGAGTTTGTGCATGTGCATGTACTGTATGTATTTTGCACCAGACATGAGCAGAAGAGATATCTGCAAGCATCACACACTCAAGGTTGATCTCCAGAGTGCCAGTTGGGATGTCTGTTTATAGATGTCTATTGATTTCAGTTTTTACTCTGGAGTCACACTTCCTCTGCTCCTACTGATGTTCAGTCTGATGTTTGACCTTCCTTTCCCATACTTCCCCCTTTTCAAGTTTTTACCCCATCGGTCACCAGGCAGTGCAGCATGCTAACAGACTGTGTTCTGGAACTTGATAAACTTGATTCCTAAAATGTTTGGGTTTACTGATGTTATAATAGGGCCATAAAGTTGAATCAGATACTCATGTTCAACTGCCAAAGCATCTCATCAAACTTTTGTCACACAATAATAATATGATCACTCTTCATAATTTATCAAGCTTATTATTCCATCTCACGTAGAGGCTGAGTCAGGTTGGCTTTAAGGCTTTAATTATTATTATTTAATTATCAGTTTTTTCTAGCTTCCAGAAATAACTTCTCTCTAAGAAAGAAAACTTGCAGAGTAGTAGAAGTGTGGTGCATCCTGCTATCACTGTAGATATGGAGCCATATATTTCATTATATCAGTACAGGTACGGGTATGGAAGTGTAATCGATAAAAAGATGATTTTGTGCCTTGATGAGTTCAATTCTCTTCATTCACCAAAAATCGAAGTAGAAGTAGGAAAGTCATTTATTGTTTCATTTTTTTTAAAGACCCTAGCTCCTGGCAATGAAATCTTTATTTAACATCATCCATTAAGATAAGATAATTAATTTGTGATAGAAAATTAATCCTAATGCTCTAACTAAAAGATCCTCTGTTTCAAGAGGGCCAATAAATCCACTCACTGTAAATGAGATGAATGGCACAAAACAAGGTGAATAGAAAGAGAAATGGGAGAAATATATGGAGACAACGGCTTCATTACACCACTGTTCTACGGTAAATATATATGACAAAGAGAAGTAATGTTTGTCCTCATGGGGCATTGTGTTAAAAAAATGTCGCTACTGTACAAGTAAACAAAAGAAGAAACAATGTAAAAAGGTATTTCCAATCATGCTGCTTTACTAACCATTGATAATGGCATGCAGAATTAAACATTGATTCCTGTAGCCATCACTTCATGCAATTTTAATAGCAAATAAGCCTCCTTTTTTTCTGCACTTCAACAGAGTCTCATTCTGTTAATGGACTTTTGCTTATTACTGTAATTTGCGTCTTCTATGTCCTCTTGGTCAGATTTGATGAATTCAAAGAGAATTAAAACAGTAAGACAAATTTAAGTCATGTCAGTAATGATTTGTGGTTAATTAACAGGAGCTGAATGTACAAAATCCATCTTAATAGAAAAGAGGGAAGGAAAGAGGGAGGAGAAGTATCTGGTGCAGTGTGGGAATTAAGCGTGGCACTGAACAAAAGCTGGATGAGAGTGATGGAATATAAGGAAAGAAAAGATGTCCTGTTTTTCATTCTTCCTGTCATAATATCTGTTTTTCTCCCTTGTTGCAACCCTCCCTCCCCCTGCCCTTTATTTTACCTCTCTTTGTTTCACAGCCATGTTTCTCTTTTTGTTTTTTTCCTTTTCTATCTCATGTTATCACCTTCTTTGTCTATATTACCTATTCTCTTACTCTTTGATACTCCTTCATTGAGAGTGTGACAGAAGGAATAATGGAATTTATTTGAATGACTGTGATGCCATGTCAAAACTGTATTTGTGCACAGTCAATAACAATATCACAGAGATATGTGTGTATGTGTGTTTGTGGGTTTGTGGAGTGTGCGTGTGTCTATACCAGCATAGACTGTAAAATATAAATGCCTCTGAAAAGGTCAGCAGAGAATTGAAAAGTACAGCAGAACTAATTAAAAGAAGAAGCATGAACATTTCTAATTGTAGCAACACATTTCAGTGGCTGACTAAGTTTAGTGTCTTTTATAAGAAAAAGTAAACAGTACTTGGTCTAAAGCAGGGGTCTCCAAACTACGGCCCGCGGGCCACACCCGGGCCGCCTAAACAACTGGAGTGGCCCACTTAACGATCCCAAACAATCCTTCTAAACATGGCCTTTTTTTCAAAATTGCTTTTTCCTGTTATAAAATATCCACACTTAATGATTAAGCTTGGCATTCTAATTAAAATCTACCTTATTTACGAAGTATTTACAGTACTAGCTAATTCCCTCACACAATGGTATATTCCGACAGGGACGGCCGCACGGGACCTCTCCCCAGCGCTGGCTGGCCTGCACGGGCGTGTTTCCTCCGTGGCGGTGTGCCGAGACCGGCTCTGGGTCAGCTTGGAAAGGCTCGGGGCGAAGGTGGCTCACAGCTCCGGCCGGGAGCTTTACATCTCCCTCCTGCCCGGACCTCGCCACTTCCTGCGGCTGTGGACTTAGTGCAAATCGCAATTTATCGCAACTTTCACTTCCTCCCGCAACAAAATCGCAACAAAAATGTAAAAAGCACTGCAACTTTCACTGCTATTTTTTTGAAAACCTCATGCAACATCAGGTATTTTAGGCCGCAACTATTTCAAAAAAGGCCTGTGAAATCCTGGTGGGTCGGATATCATTTCCGGTTATAGACTGACCCCCCCCCATCACAGAAAGGCAAGTTGATGTGGCCTACACCGAAAAAAGTTTGGGGACCCCTGGTCTAAAGAAATACAGCGATTGACCGACCTGACCTGCACTACCTGACCTGCAGATTGACTGCATAGCAACAAAATAGATGTTTTAATTTGTGACTGAAAATAGCACTGCAGCTCTGCCTAAAAAACACACACACATGAAATTAGAAATTCAGTTCCATCACTTATTTCTTTTGAGTGTCTGCATGTTCTTGTGTGTGAGACCTCTGGGCTGACAGACAGTGCAGTATACTGATAAGCAGTATAGAGCCTATTAGATGTTTGGCCTGCAGCCTGAATGTCACTGGTGATTTTCTGTCTCTGGTCAGAAACTACATCCACACTTATCAGAGAACCACTGGGACATGTGATGGTTTCTATCTTGTGATTTTAGTTATTAATTTATTCATTAATCTATGTGGGCACAGACCTCATTTCTTGTTGTCTTCTCTTTTCATTGAGTCCTTTGTGTCTCACTCGTGGTGTGTCTTTGCCTCCAGCATGCTGCAATCTGGACAAAACTACTGTCATCTAGAGAGAAAATGCAGCTTTCATTGTTTTATCTACATTTTAACGAGAGTGCCCCTGAGATTATGGCTTTTGTAGTTTTTTTGTGCCTTTTTTTTTGTTGTGTCACAGTCTCATCTCTTTCTCTCTTCTGCTGAACAGCCACTGCTGTGAATATGTCTGGGTATCAAAGTCACAATAATTCACATTGCCATTTTATTTAGTATTTTTAGCCTCTCGATGTCTAACCACCATAGCAACAGTTATAATTAGTCACTTATCTCCATTTTTGGGTACTATTTAATTTAATGTGTCACCATTCTCTGGCTTTTTCAACCATAATATAATATATAATAACCATAACAAAATTGTGCAACTAATAGTCTCAAATTGTCATGTTCAGCACCTAATAAACATGTCTGACACAGGAGGCTGAGCAGTAACACATGCACAAAGACTACCAGCAAATTACAATTTAAAAAACAAACAAAAAAACAGCTTGCCCTCTTCATGGTATTAATGTTAAAATAGGCTACCAAGTGCCGGGGTACACCCTGAACAAGTCAGCCTATCGCAGGGCACATAGAGACAAAACAACCATTCACACTCACATTCACACCTACAGGCAGACATTAAAGAAGCTGGAACACCTTTGTCTTTTTGGCTTTACAAAATTGTCTCATTCTTAAAATCTTTATGTCAACGTGTAAAATACGATAGAAAATCTTCATACATATCTTGTTACCAGTAAGCCTTTTGTCAGGGCAATAAATAGACTTTTATCTTATTCTTAATTCCACTATGTACATAATCTTAAATATAATCTAAACAGTCACCTACTTATTTGTACTATACTTTACTTATGTAAGAAGACCAGGGGGGAGGGGGGTTGTTCATTCAAGTTCTTAAAATGTTTGAAAAGAAGAGAAATTGTATTCTTGTATGCACTGTCAGTGCACATGTCTGTGTTTTACAATTGATAAATAAATAATCTAAACAGTCAAGAGAGCGATTTGTGTAGATGCACTCAGGTAACTCAGGTGTCCTCAGTCAGAGAGTATGGACTCCTTCTTACTGAGGCTTTCAAAGTAATTCTCCTCTTCTATTTCTGTTGTCCTGTTGTGTTGTGTGTCAAGTGGCCATTATCATTTTCTCTACCAAAGCAAACCCAAACCAGCGTTTGAAAGACTAATTTGCAGTTGCAGCAATTAGTTTGCATGACGTGGTGACATATGAACTCGTTTTTTTCTTTAGAACATCTGTACTGTAATTACCGACCATCTCGTTAGTGACTACAGTTTCTGGTATTACCGGCTCGACTTTGTGGTGACATATACACAACGCCAATTAATATATTTTATATATTAATATGCTGTCACTAAGTCATTGAAGTCTTTTTTCAAACAATAAGTTAAAAATATTCCCTTGTTCCAGCCTCTAAATGAATCTGAATATCTTTTTTTGCTGTTAATTATTCAATGAAAAAGTCTTCAGATTATTTAAGACTAAAAAGAACTGTTCACACCTCGTGAAAAGCGTCATGACAGCTTTTACATGTGTTGCAGCAGTAGATCAGCTCAGAATAATCATTAATATCCAGCATGGAAAAGACAAGCAAGAAGCAAGAGGGTAAAATACCATTCAGTGTAATGTAACAGTTGTCAGTAGTGGCAGTTTGACAGAATGCTTCGTATGCAGAATGACAAATATAAAAGTCATATATACTGTACATGAAAGGAAAGTTATTTCATGTAGCTTCTAATGTTGATACCAAAGCAAACCCAAACCAACGTTGGTGTTAAGGAATAGTCATTTTGGTCCCTTTTGTATTTATTTTAGAGAAACATGCATTCACTGAAGTTTGTTGTCCATTATCTATTAAATACAGCGAGTGTCTCTAAAATGACTAATTTGTTCCGATAAAAACAAACAATGTAAAGAATAGAAAGAAAAAAATCAGTTACTCTACGACTATCTGCTTTTTGATTACCTCTTGTGTGGGCTCTGTAATTATGATGATTAGAACTGCTGTGACGATGATAGTTGTGTTTTTGATTACTCTGTTTATTGACTGAGCTCCAAATTCGGATTCATTCTATGAGCCAGCTCCCTCTGCGCTTGACTCATTCTGTCAACAATTACCAACAGAGGGAACGATGAGCCTAACAAGACCGCACCTGTGTGTGTGCCAAACTACACATTTTAGAGTGAAATAGGTAGTTTTCAAGACGTTACGATCCAGTAGGATTTATCTTCACCCTAAATTGTCTCTACGAAATTTCATGGCAATCAATAAAATCTGTCAAAATACCTGACATATCTGATGTTACCAACCCCAGGTAGCTAAAAGTGAACCCAGTATTCTGGAAAATCTTGCTCCAGTGAGTATTTTTATCACACAAAAATAACTGTCTTCTACTTGGGATAAGGTGGCAGACTTTGGCACATCTGTCAATGAAAGGTTTCCTGGGAAAAATGTCAAGGCGTGACTTTACATCTTAATTTCAGATTTATTTGTATAGGCATTTTTCGCAGGAGATATTTTGACCTGTCATAGATGCACAGCTGTTATTACACTAACAATAGCTCTGTTCTATTAGTGTCCCAGTATGCAGTGTCTGTGTGACAGTAAGCTTGAACCATACCAGGAACCGTGAAACTGAAGCGGCTAAATGGTAATTGCCCATTATTAGTTTTATTATTCACACCTGCTTTTTCTTACCTTGACATGACAAAATGTCTCAGGGAAAACAAACTGTTGCCTCTGAAGCTCCACTTACACTGTAGCCTAAGACAGCTTGTAAAGCCTACACACTGATTTACATTCATCTATGATACAGCCGAGCGGTATTGTCTGCTTTGTAGAGTGTAGGCATATTGCATCAAAACAAGAATCATTCACAATGAAGACAAAATGAGTCTGGGTTGGGGTTTTTTTTTGTTTTTTGTAATAAGGCAAGAAGATTGAGAGGACAGCGGTTATTTTTCCAGCAGCAAGCTCTCCCAGGCAATACATATTCAGCATTTCACACACACCTCTCCTTAATCTGGAAAACACTGGCCTTGTTTATTTATTATTGATCAGGATAAAATACCAGAGGTGCTCTTGGTACCTGTTAAATCACAGCAAGATAGATATGGCTATAGGGAACATTGATTTTTTTTGTTTATTTTCTGCCTGGAAAGCTTCTTATAATCATTAAGCTGCAATGAGCCCTCAATTTGTTTTGGTGACATTAATATTTGTAAGTGCTGGCTTTGTGTGTTTGCGTTGTCTTATCCCCTCCTCTCAGTGTGTTTATCTCTCTCGTCTTTTTATTTGTTGGAGGGTTTTCCTGTTCCCAGTAATCTGTACAGATAACAAAGTGTACAAATACAAATACGTGAGAAAGACACACATGGCGTACAGATGTGTTCATGTAAAGTGGTTGAAAAAGAATGAGATTGGTTGAAGAAACAAAGAAAGAGCTGTGAATGTGTGTGTCTTTACCATGAGACAAACTTTTTTTTCTTCTTGTATGTGAATATGTTTGCAAAATGACAGTTTATGTTGCCAAAGAACAGAAGTGCCAGTATGTGAGGTCTTAAGTTGACAGAGATGAACTTTAACACTCCCCAACAGGAAAAGAAAGACTAATTTGCAGTTGCAGCAATTAGTTTGCATGACGTGGTGACATATGAACTCGTTTTTTTCTTTAGAACATCTGTACTGTAATTACCGACCATCTCGTTAGTGACTACAGTTTCTGGTATTACCGGCTCGACTTTGTGGTGACATATACACAACGCCAATTAATATATTTTATATATTAATATGCTGTCACTAAGTCATTGAAGTCTTTTTTCAAACAATAAGTTAAAAATATTCCCTTGTTCCAGCCTCTAAATGAATCTGAATATCTTTTTTTGCTGTTAATTATTGAATGAAAAAGTCTTCAGATTATTTAAGACTAAAAAGAACTGTTCACACCTCGTGAAAAGCGTCATGACAGCTTTTACATGTGTTGCAGCAGTAGATCAGCTCAGAATAAGCATTAATATCCAGCATGAAAAAGACAAGCAAGAAGGAAGAGGGTAAAATACCATTCAGTGTAATGTAACAGTTGTCAGTAGTGGCAGTTTGACAGAATGCTTCCTATGCAGAATGACAAATATAAAAGTCATATTTACTGTACATAGAAGGAAAGTTATTTCATGTAGCTTCTAATGTTTGTGATGCCTGTGATTTTTAGACAGCTTTTAACAGGAAGTGACAGTTTTTTTAATTGACCAGCCCACTGGCTGTCTGTCTAAGTCGTTTGTTGTTAGTGTCTTTTTTTGCATCTACAGCATGGAAATGTTATCAAGACCCTGTCTTACCCCAAGCAGGAGTAAAGGGGGAGTGTGTGAGGCGTGCAAGCCAATTTCAGCTTCAAACACATTTTAACATGAGTGTCACTGTGTTTTTACAGGAAGTTGCTGTGGTTTTATATAGAGATTGCTTCAAACTGTAGTGTCAAATGCAACCAGCTGCTACATGGAAAATAAAAATCAAGCATCAAGGCTTCACCAACTGAGTAAACTGTTGTTGAAGAAACCAGTCCACTTTGCTTTCCAAACTGCATCTGATGGTGTTTCACTTTGATGATGTGAGTAATGAAAGCCTGGTTGAAAGGCAAAACTGACTCAAGCTGACATTGTGATTCAGATCTGAGCAGGAAAAAGAAAATACTTTTTCACTATTGTCAACAATTGCTGATGTAAAATGACTGATGGGAACTGCACAGTACACTTTGCCGTTATTTTGTAACCAGGGGAGAGTTTCTTTTCCCTGTGAAGATATATATTGTCTCATTGAAATACTACAGAGCAATATATTAAACAGACTAGTGGCACTGTATGGCTTCTAAACCATGTGAGGTGGAACCCCAACCAACCAAACTGAAGATAGTTCAATTGGGAGAGGACATATTCTCAAGAGGGCTCGTTAGATACAGATGCAGTGTTGAATAAAATCAAATAAATTAACTGCTTTTGGATTTATGTTATATGCTGTTAGAGACTGGTGCATCCTACTACTTTGATATACAATGGGACAATTGGAGAAAAAAACACTACTCAACACTAGACTGGGCAATAATTAAAATGTATACATTGACTTTTGGTGGAATCATATTCTGTAAACTTTTTTACTAATCACTGATTCCAAAAAAAGTTATAGTAATTAAACAAAAAAAAAAAAAACAATCTTAAGTTCATTGAATATATGTTTTTATCTACATTTTCCATATTGTGATATGTATCAATATCAAAACAGTATTCTAATTAGCATTGCACAGTCGGTTTTAGCCAGTGCTAATGGTTATCCAAATCATTAACACTTTACAAAAACAAACATTTGGTAGTAAACTGACTTTCTGACACTTTAAACTAGGGATGCACCAAAATGAAAATTTTCGGACGAAACTGAATAAAAATTAAATGGTTGCCCGAATACCGAAACCGAAACCGAATATGAAATGCAGTTGTTAAATTTTTCACAATTTTTTTTACTATTGCATAAATAGCCTAGAATAAGTTCGTAGACATGTTTTTTCAAAGAAAGTAAATGTTTATTTAATATCCTTTAAATATTCCAGTAGAATTTCCAGTTAGTGTAATTATTATTTCATTTATATTGTCAGAAAGCCCATGTTGTTTTAATCACTGTTAATTTGTTCTTGAAAGAAATACTATTTAGTATTTATTATAAGCATCATAGTCATTCCGACGGTCATTGAACGCACCTCGCATGTGTGAGACGCCGTAATGTAGAGAGTATATAGCTCCGCTAAAGAGCAGTGTGTGATGTATTTCTTGCCTGTGTTCGTGGGTTTATTGTGTGTGAATGAGAAAAGAATCAGCAACCCTGGCCAGATCACCGTGCACGTTGTTTCATTGCATCAATTGCGTCACACCACTATTCGGCCACAAAAATGCACTTTTGGGCCATTTTCAGCCGAAATTTTCGGTGGCCGAATTTTTGGTGCATCCCTACTTTAAACCCATCTGAAGTAAATGTCACAATTTTTCATAGTCTGCTTTCATGCCTTCCCCCATTTATAAGTGAATATTATCAGAAGTAGACTTCCTGCAGCCGTGTTACTTGTAGGTAATACTGTTGCCATCTTTTCAGTATGTAATTTCTCCAGTGTTGGCAGACACTCTTTTGAAATGTATTCACAGTTGTAAAACATGACTCAGTATTGTATGAACAGGCTATAACAAGCTCAGATGTCAGATGGGTATCTGCCAATATCTAGCTATAGCTACAATGTGACCAACATTGAATCTGGTGCATTGTGCTTATTGTGAAAGAGGCCTCATTGTTGTACTGTAGCTAAAAGAGTATGCTGTTTTTGTCTCCTTCCTGCATTATCCATCTGTCCTCTTTCTTTCTTTCCTCCTGTGTTGTTTTTTTCTTTCTTCAGTCCTGACTTTGTACCCAAGTAAGACTTTCTGCTTCCTCTTAAGTTGCTGTGAAATGATATCAGCAGCTGTTGTGTGAGATCTGTGCATGCGCACGTGTTGAGGAGGAATTTTTGAAATCTTCAGTCTTTGATCAGTGATAATGCAGGTGCCGTGCTCATGCTCCTGCTGTGTTGATGCTGAAACAATGTGCAGTCAACAAGCTGCATCTTCACTGATTTCCAACTAGAGAATGACTTTAATCTAACCAACCACTTTCTACTGATGAAACTTGGCACCTGGATTTTCCCGATATATTCGCTTTGGTTACAAAGATAAACTTTGATGTTAAAGTTAACAAAACTAGATGTGTTTCAATGTGGTGCATTGTCTTAAAATAAAAAATATAAACCATAAAAATACTTTGTATGGTTTAGGGGTTATATTAAAATGTCCAGCTTTGATGAAACTTCAATGGAGAGATGATGCAACTTTTTAGCAGTGAGCCCACGGTTCTGCGCCATTCATGGAGGTAAACACGGTTTGCGTGGTTTGTTTGTTGTTGTTTTTTGCCTTCAGTCTTGTTCCTGTGTGCTGTGACTCTCTCTCTCACCCCCAGGTTTCCTCAGGACATGAAAGAGAGCAGAAGCCTTGATTTGTTTGCTGCGGTCCTCGGTTTTAAAGCAAACAAGGGTATTTACACTCACACCCCCCACCCCCCACACACACACAGAGCCAATTTCATCACTGTAAAGGTACATTAACTAGTGTTTGTACTTTAATTGAAATTTTCTAGACTGCACAAAAAAAAGCAACTTTTTTTTTTCCATTCTTTTTTTTTTCAGTTTCAGATACCTTTATAGGAGAATTAGCATATTAATTTAATTTGGTTCCACGCTTACAAACATACACTGTCATCTGTCAACGCAACAGATGACTATAAAACATGAAATATTACACAGATCAGTGATGCAGATGCAAATGAAGTAATTACTCACCGGGTAAAAGAGAGGTCATCAGAGGAAAAAGTCAAATAAAAGGGTGAAAAGGGAAATGGGTATGATAGCTTGGAGCAGGATAAGTGGCGCATGCAAGAGTAGTGCACTCAGAGTGAAAAGAGGACATTTCATCTCTCCTTCCTCCTGAGATCATCACTTGTTTTCTGTAGGAGCAGACAGATAACAGTCTGTGTCTGATTGGCTTAACACCACGGCATCAGCTCGTGGGATAGCTCCAGAGTTATGAAATAATGAGAACAGGATTATTATGTTATCAAAATATTACATTTGGTGCAAATCCCGCTCCCCACCACCGTCCCCTTCCTTCTCATTTACTGCTTTCGTTCTCCTCCCGTGTTTTCATTTCTCTCTTCATTAGAGCCTCCTCTCAGCTCATCAATGCTAATATATGGATTCAATTACCACTAATGTAGCTTCTTTATCAGCCCAAGTTTCCCCTAATACCACCAACTAATGCACCACTCACTTTTTGTCAGACAGCACAAAGAGTGAAATCATATGTTGATTTTTGTCATTTCGTCTCTCTGCCTCTGTTTCTGCAGGGATGAATGTTATCTGGATTTTCAGTTTGGTTCTGGTCAGGTTAAATTTTAAATGTTTCACAAGAGATCATTCTACTTTTAAACGTGCGTGCCTGTGTATCCATTAATGGACTATTGATTGAAATGTGCATGTGCTCATTAGCCCAAACAAGTGCAGTTGTTTGGGTTTGGGTGTGTGTCTTTGTATGTATATTCGAGCATCTACTAACGAAATACTGATTATTTTTAAGTGTTAATTTCACCAAACCAGATGCAAAGTCACGTGGTTGTGAGTGTTGCTTCGTCTCCTCAGCACCACATTTAATATTTAGTGTTACCTGTCTTTTCATATGAATGAGACACCGTCTGTCAATCGCAAAGCTGTAGACATGAATACTAGATAGAATCCATCACTTATTAACTTCCTCCCCATCTCTTCTTCCAACTCATCTTCCCCCTTCTCTTCCTCCTAACAGCTCCTCTCATAGCTCTCTATCAAGTTTGCATCCCCCCCTCTGTGGATTGTGTATTTTGTAATTCCACCTTTGCCTCCTTATGGACAAGAGTCATATTTCCTATATCTGCTGCAGGACTTTGAATATAAACATATGTTGTTTGGGACATTTGATGAAACAACTGAGGCTGCTCTTCTTCTTCTTGATAGGACAGTCAAATGAGGACAGTCTCCATTTTCATACTTTCCCAGACCAGGCAAACTTAAAAGCAGATTCTAATTTACTTTACTGTCTGTAAATTAGGAAAAACTTAATTGGAAGAAACTTTGAGTAGATCAATTTCAAAAAAAGATCCTCTATCAGGGAAGTTAAGTAGTACAGCAGGTGCAAAAAAAATCTTACAAATTGACAATGACACTAGGATTGGATAGTCTAGCTGTGAATTAATTAATTTTCCTCTCTCTGTCTCTGTTTCTTATTAACTTTGACTTGCTCTGCACTGAAAAATATCAATTCTGTTCCATCATTTAAAGGCAATATCCAGCCGTAGTAGAACTGCATTAATCACAATCGTTATAATGTAAATTTAAATCCAAGTATATCTGAAAATTTGGAAAAGTCTTTTCCAAAGATACTCTACCGCGATGTAAGGCACCATGATGCAAGCCCATGATGTACAAACAGAAAGTAACATTCTGACTTTGAGTCAGTCAGCGTGTTATTATCGATGGAACTGCTTTTCATCATGACATTACAGACGTGAGTCTGTTCTCTGTATTTTATCTTTTGAAGTCTTCAAATATTTACCAGGACTCTCTGACTCTCAGCTGACAGCGGCTGTTTGGGTTTGATATGCTCGTTACTGGACTAATGGATTCTTACTGGGAGCTGACCTGTGCTTTGATGGTCAGCAGAGAAACCCGCACATACATCGTTACACACACACAAGCCCACACATGCAAATATTCAAGCTGATTTCACTGAGACTGCATCCTGACTGCGATATGTATTATTACATACAGCTTTATAGCCATGTCAGATATTCTGTCGACATTGTAACCAAACAGCTTCCGTATCTTATTTTAGAAGACCGTTTTTCCACCTGTTCTTAAAAGATTCGCTCTACAACACTGATAATTACTAAAATCTGTCTGCCCCATCTCACAGAAAAATGTACTTTTTTTTTTTTGCTAATATGGTTTCTCAGCTATTTAATAAGACACCTTTATGAGATATGATCTCAGAAAAAAAGTTAAATAAAACAACTGCAGCTGGAGACTGTGGCAACTACAAATGGAAAAAATAAACTTTGTGCCTGGTTTTCCTGTTTCTTTGGTAGTTTATGTTGTTTCCCATGGCAATAAATAATATCCAGATCTCTAGCAACAGACATCAGAAGAGTTGGTTGCAAATCAAATTGGATTAGCCTTTTTTTAAAGTTGCTTACATGAAAACAACAGTGAAATTATTCATTTGTTTATTTAATAAACCAAAGCATCTGGTTTACCAGAGCATTTATATGAACCCTTTTATATATATGAAATTTCATATTTTGTTCTGATTGAGATAATAATGCTAATTATACTCATTCTTGCAAGCAGAAGGACAGAGGCAGCATCCCCATTTCCTCCAACCGTTCTCCTCTGTCTCTCCTCTCTGTCCTCTGCAATTATCTAATGTAGGTATAGTTCAGTTGTTAATCCACTATTGTTATACTTTGATAAGTGTATTGAAATTCACTGCAGGATCCTGCCAAACCTCTTTCTCTCCTAGTGGGCACGTTGTCACAAGGCATTGCTGCAGAGTTGCAGAGCTGATACTGAAACTGGCCAAACATAAAATTATTAAGCAGCTTATTTCTGGTGCAAACTATCAAAACATCAAAAATATATTTTAAAAAAAGTGATGTTTCAGTGTTCAATTGGCTAGACTGGTCTGTGAGAAAGATAACACTGTTTGAGTCAAACACAATCTGTTGAGGAGGCTTTGTCCTTGTCTCCATGAATGACATATTAACATACAGTGCAGGCACTGAAGCTGCACTTCTGAAGCCTCTTACAGTTGTGATTCACATTATAAAAGGTATTTCATAAGGCATACTGTTAGATAAGGCATAACGTTTTTAATGATAACTTTTATGATAATGCTCCCTCATCAGCACTCCACACTGGCATATTCAATAACTCACTGAATGTCTATAATTATTACGAGGCCCTTAAATTAATAAATTCACTCTCTGAGAGATGAGAGCTTTTCATCTGCCTTGAGACGTTCTAGTGGTTAGTAAAGTAACATTGTTTTTAGGAATTTGCCCTTGAATCTTAGATTCAATTTTCAGTTTATTTATTAAAACATTATGATCACCCTAGTAGGCGGCTGAGTTATGCTACATCCATACCTTTGAGATAATGCTGTCATAGACAGTTGGATTATTGTTTAAACCATTCCTATGCAACTCACAAAATTTAACAACTCTTAAAAGCCTGCTGTATTCCAGTAGGTCCCTAAAATAATTGGATTTCACTTGTTTAAATGGAGATGTACTTTCAGTCAAATTTCAGTCAGAACTCTCATTGAATCAGGCTATAATATCGTAATAATATTGCCCTACCCACTTTCATAAAGGTTAATTAAGTCTGCCTCAGTCAGAAGGGAGTTAAATGAAGAGAGAGGCTGAGAGAAAGTAAAAGTTACATAGAGAGGTGGAGATGCAATGAGAAGAAAGAGATGTACAGACTGAAGTAAGTGCCTACAGGCATCATTTGGTCAGCCAGCTTTATTTCCACAGTGCAAGAGTTGAGGTTTGTGTTTGTGTGTGTGTGTGTGTATATGTGTGTGTGTGTGTAAGAGTTAGGGAAATAGAGAGGTTCGTCTGGGTCCCTTTCTCCGTTTTGTAAAAGGTTTCTGCTTAGCCAAGCTTGACGTCCAAGTCGCTGTATCATTCTCCTTACCTCTGTTTCTGTCGTTCTCGGCCCATCATCCGGTTGGTGACATTTTGAGCTATATTTGAATACAGACAAGAAGAGTCAAAAAGAAATGAGGTGCAGAATTTACTGACTCCCTTGTGGTCTGTTTTGTCTGGTTGTAAAAAGTAGTTCGGCTCTGTTTTCATGAAATCCAGGGCAAACACAACTGCAAGCACAAGATAGAAAGAGACTAACAATGTGAAAAATAGAAGAAATTAAATGTGATGAAGCAGACAGTATTTTCTTTCTTTTTCAAATATGATTGTGCCCATTTTTCTAAATTATGTCCTTTTTGTGTGCTGAATTACAGAGAGCGATTTGGTGAAAAAGAAAGCATCTGAAATCTTTTCAAACCCCAAAATGTTTTGTTGCAATAGAGATGACGAATGGCTAAATTTAAGGAAAGAGATCCTCTGCTTGTTACTCTGCTATTATTTCTTTAAGCTTTCTCCTGTGCATCTGTCCTCTCATAACACCACGTCTCAATGTCTTATATAAACTACCCAGTGGATAAGATGTGCTATATAAATCAGCTTGTCTTGCCTTGCAGTACTTGCAAGACCCATCAATATAAAGAACAAAACCCATCTCTGAAGGACTAATGATGAATGACAGTGAAACAGATCTGGATAACACACTGTTGTTATTCATTTATAGTGCAGAGTAGATGGCATCTGCAACCATGTCTCCTAGAAATGTTTTTTACATTTTGATAGAAAATGTAATATCTTCCTGGATTACGTTCATGGGTAACATTATTTTCCAGTGAAGGAAGCAGTACAATTCTACTCATGTTGTAAGGAGGTGGATGGGGTAGATGATGGGAGGACAAAGCATGAAGGATTTCCATGTGCAGTTGGTTTTAGGCATCAAAAGTACTTTGGTTAAGTGGAAATGACTGGATAACGATCCCACCAAGGCAATACATGGGTTTCACAGCCAGTCAGAACTGAAGAAGAAGTCTTTGGGGATCTACAACCAAGTCCACTTGCCCCAGATTTAATCCTTCTCAAAGAAAGATTACCAGGATGGCTGAGAACCTTTTGATTACAGACAGGGAACGAATGTGGTTTATTTGCAAAATGAAACATGTCTTATTTTCTATCACTACAAAAAGAAAGGCTGTAAGTCACCTAATGGAAACTGAAATATCTGACAAGTCACAAAAATTATGTTTTGAGTTTTTATTGACATATTTTATTTGTTTAAAAAAAATCTCAGCAACACTTTTTACGAAGACCTTATCTATAGTGTCTCATAACATATCACAACAAAGCTAGCATTAATGTTTTGTTGTAAAATCACTTTATGGACATGCACTGATGGTTATGATATGACACGGTTATGTGAAAAAGAAATGGTGAAACCGCAGGAATGAATTTGCTTGTGTAACTTTTATTAGCAACCACGGGACCACCAATCACGGGACAGTGTGAGCGAAGCCGAGACTAATAAGACCATTGTGATCCACAGGTACATTTAGCATTACGGTTATACCAGTATTACTGACACTATTACACTGCAATATTAATGAAGTGTAATATCTCCTCATCATATAGTCTCACATTGTATTATTAACCACACTATGTCTCTGTGTGCTTTTTACAAGATTATCAAACTTTTTGTGTAGTCAGTTTCTGATTTAATAATTGACTGATTAGATTGATTGCTATCATTATTGCACTGTGTATAACTGTTGCCATAGCTACACATTTGAGATTAAGTTGGCGTAACCTCTGTTTCCTGCATACCGGTCAGAAAAGATGCTGTCTGCCACGTTGACCCACCACAGAGTCAGACTGCTGGACTCGTCAGTCTCATATCAGACGTACAGATTTGTAGCCTGATATCTTATTCATGTTAAGCTCCACTGAGCTGTAGTTAGGTGCACTTATAGGTAGTATAGGTAGCCATAATGTATTATAAGCCCCATCAGTCAACCTCTATTTTTTTAACTAGCCAAAAGCATCCATAAGACACTTTAAGGTATAATTTATTGTCATATATATATAACGTTGATGACTGTTTTATAGTACATCGTGTGTTTATGAGTGTAGTCTTAAAGTATTATGAATGCATTATAAATAATGTGTTACCACACTATCCATTCACAGTGACTACAGTATTTTGGCACTGACAGCACTTCATTGAAGATCAAGGTCTTGATTTAATATTAAAAAAACATCTGCAGTGGCAAAACATGATTGAACTTAACCACGTTCAAAGTGCTTTCTGTTGCCTATAAACCACAGATGGGACTGTGGATATGAACCTTGGCCTGCACTTCCATCCACACCATGCATCCAGATCAGCTCCTTACAGCTCAGGTGAGACACATGAATGTTTCATTCACTCCAAGGAAACATCGCCTGTGAACATAATCGAGACAGATATTTGATACCACAATAATTGGGGAAACAATTTAGCAATTTATATGTAATTAAGAGAAGAGAGGGGTGTGTATAGCTGTAGGCAATGTTGTAAAATGAATATATGACACTAGACTTTGTATCTGTGTGCATGTTTACATCAATATTGTAGCGTATAATGTGAATGGTGTGGAGTATCAATATATATTGGGGTGAAAATATTGAATTATAAATTTGCTTTCATGCCATGTCATTTAAATTTCACATCTACTGAAGTGCCACGTGATATCCTGTTTCTGTTTACAAGTGAGATGATGTGTAAACTCAACACCTATCCTGTCTAATAGTTTCTGGATTGGTTAGACCTCTTGTCGCTGATTGTTCTACACTTATGCTTATAGAGCTGAGCCAACATCCTACACATAATTACTAAATACATCCATGTGTGGGTGTTTGGGTTGATGTGTTCTTGCTATGGTAACAGTGAAAGGTCTTTTATGTTAATTACAAGTACATAATGGCTCCTCCAACTTCTCTTGACCTCTTTTTACATGCTCGCAAACCTTAATGGGGATGATTACTAGATTGCTATGCAACACCCCCATGATCGCAGTGATTGTCATTTGTATGAGATCTCTCAAAATGATCAGCTTCGCCGTGCGATGGGAGACGAAGAGAAAGTCGTTAATACTAGAGTAAAGGTTAGATTGATGCATTCATCATGTTGCATTGTGGTCAGAATTATTGTCCATGAGTTTTCCAGAGACTTGCTTCAGCTTAATGAGGTGCAAAAGTTTATATGCAGTTTACTTATCACACTGAGATATGGAGTGTATTGTCCTTCTGAGCACATGATCTATCTCACTAATGTATTTCTGTTATTATCTTGTCAGGATTGTGTTGTTGGTTTTTCATTGTTGACTCTTGTTGTGTATAAGAGGGCCTAGGCCAGGCAGTAAAGTCTTTTAAACTACAGTGTTGAAATGTGGGCCCGTTCCTCCACACTCCCATGTTTGTTTTTATTAAAGAATCAGTCTCTGTCTTGTTTGTGTAGTCAGTTTAATTACTTTTTCTTCCCCACCAGTGTTTTGTTAATGTGCATAGCATTCTTGGCATTGTACAGTATTCTTTTCATGGTGGGTAATTTATTAAACAGGCATTGCCTTAGTTACAAGCGCTTATCTATTTAGTTTGCTTTGTTGCAGAGAGAGGACACTGCATTACATCTGCGGCCTCACTCATCTGTTTTATTCCTTCATTAAAGTCCCTCTTTCTTTGTTCTCTTTTATTTTCTATCCATCCTTTTATTTTCTAACTCTTTCTCCCGCTCTCCTTCTGCTTTCTTTTCTCCAACACATTTCTCAGTCTCTCACCTACTTTCTTTTTATCTCATTGCTGGCTTTACTCATCAAATGCTTAATTTTCACTGCTTCCGTGATGTTCTCACAGCTTTATATTTATAATATTCTGACATATTAAGTTCATCAGACAAAATTCACACAATGATAGTCTTGCATGAATAATGAAGGGGAATGGATAAATTAACTACACTGATATACTGCACCCACAGACACAATTAAAGCCTGTGGGAATCATCTCTTAGCACTTCATGCATTCATATTTTATTAAAGAGATTTAGTTATTACTTTCACTTTCTGTCTCTACTTATTCTCCATCAGCTTTATTGTCCTGCAGTAAATATTAGCATTTCCTTCTCTTCTCCATCGATGCATTCTTCATTTTAAAGCTGATAGTGTGAAGCTTTGCTTGAATCATGCTGATACTGATATTTACTGAAAGGTGGTGTGTGATCAAATGTAGTGTTGACAACTTCAGGTCAGAAACTTGTTTTCATGTTGCTTTTTTTGAAGCTGCAGCTTCATACTGCGTTAGCTTTTTTGTAACATTACGGAAGCCCGTTTTGCTCTGCAGTCCATGCCAGTATGTGTGTGTGTGTGTGTGTGTGTGTGTGTGTTACTGCTATGTGCAAATGTATTTCATTGACATGCCTTGAAGGTATT
The DNA here is from genome assembly GCF_000972845.2 of Larimichthys crocea. Classification (NCBI taxonomy): domain Eukaryota; kingdom Metazoa; phylum Chordata; class Actinopteri; family Sciaenidae; genus Larimichthys; species Larimichthys crocea. Next base: position 35,403,460 of record NC_040011.1, on the reverse strand, counting down.
GATATAGCCAAGTGTGGAAAAGAAACATTGCAGGAATTAATTAACTTTGATTAGTCTAACTTTGGGTGGAGTGGTTAGCACTGTCGCCTCACAGCATATAATGAGCTTCTGACTTGTCCAGGGTGTGCCCTGCCTTGCCCTAAGTCAGCAGGGATAGGCTCCAGTCCATTCTAACTTTGATTAGCAGCTACAGCAGGTAGATTGCACTGTGGATGATTTAATTAATCTTGAAATAACATGCAGATTTTCTTTTTCCAATGACTGATCAATTGATTAGAGAGCAGAATTTCAGTCGAACAAGATTTTCTCTGGTTGTCTACAGCCCTAGTGGATATATTTTGGATATTATGTTTATGTATTTTGTTTTTCTGAGGAACATTTAGAATATTAGCTTTTCATATCTAAATGTTGCTGTTGAAATGCTGAGAACATTTTTATTTCTAGACATCCTTCCACATAACCCACATAAACTTCACCATCTGCTATTTAGAAATCCACATCTGGTTGATAATGGCAGATCTGTCAGTAAATGATGAATTCACCTTTTCATCACTAGGTCAGTTGCAGAAGACAGTGACATGAAAAAACCTGATTGTGTGCACTGCCATCTTTGTATTCTTTTTGAATGTGCAAAAGGGTTGTAGAAAATGAGAGTGAAAAAGAGGTTGAAGGATGTTTTTAAAAGTATTCCCGGAATAATTGATTCTTCTGAAATGTGCGTATCAGCTTCTTTTACAAAATCTCATGCAAGCCATGTTATGAAATATTTCTCATATAACCTGGCTAGCTTCTAGTTTCTACAACTCACCTGCAATCACACTGTCCCACAGGGTAAGCTAGATTCAACAGTGTCATAGAGCTAGACAATATTAACATCACATAAGACACAGTGACCAGCACTGTTTAAGTTCCACAAAGAACCGTGTATTAATAGCCTCTTTAAAGAACCATTTCCAAAACAGTGTTTTAGATATTTACTTGATGAATTGATTTAAACCTAAAATGATCGATTGGCAGAATTGTTGATATTCACTTTCTGTTAACTGAGACATGAAGTGTGTACAGTATACTCATTGAATAAAGATACGAAAAGTAACGTATAGTATTTAGACCTGCAGGGACAGACCTGAAATAATTGTCTTTTAACCTGTTCTTAAGTAGGGCTGCCACAAACATTTGTTTTGATAGACGACTAATTACCGATTATTTTTTCGATTAGTCGACTAATCGGATCATCGTAAAATGCCTGTCCTGGAGAGGGGCGGGTGCTGTAAAGCTTGCGGATGGAGCCGTGAGCCACCTTCGCCCCTTCCAGTCTTTCCATGCCGACCCAGAGCCGCCGTGGAGGAAATGTGCCCCGCGGAGGCCAGCTAGTGCCGGGGAGAGGTCCCACGAGGGGATCCTCCCGCACCGTGCGTCCGTCCCTGACGTGCCAAGTTGAATCCCCCGGGCAGACTGTGCGGAAGTTGCGGAAATATCGTGGTGATTGGTTAAAATTGCAGCACTGCCCTGAATTCACAGGGATATACTGAAGTTGCGTTGACAAAAACACATTAGCTAGTCATTAATTCATACTTGATATTTATTGTAATTATTTAATTTTTGGACAACTGTGTTGAACTATTTTTATAATAGGGCTCGAACATCATTTAAGTGCTTTTAAGTAAAGTATAAAAGATTTGCTGAATTTCTGGCTCTTATATCATAATACGTTTTCCAATTCTGGATCCTGAACTTGTCAGAGAGACCAACATATTTCAAGATGTCATATTGGGACTTGGGAGACATTCATTTTTCATTGTTTTCTGATGTTTTTTAGACCAAAATATTTGATACATAAATAATTGAGAAAAGAATCAGTACTTGCAAATCTAATCTTATGCTATTACGTCCAAATATCTCAATGAAAAACCTTTACCCAAAATAATCTGAGGAAGTTTGCAAAGAACAATCTCCTAACTATGTGAAGAGGTTCTTCACTTGATGGTTGTTCCTTGTTGATTCAGAGAGCCTTTGAAGTGCAATTCAAGAGCCATCATTTTTCAGGGTCTACTCACCTGTCAGTGAGGAGTGATCAGAGTTCTTATTATAGTGGGAAAAAAAAACTAGAGGACATCAGGTGGATTGCTGATATGCTTGTGGTATAGCGATTCAACTATTGGGAAGGAGGTGGCAATAATCTTGAATGATTTACTGACTATGCTCTGCAGTTTTCTGTACAGCACTGACTGTACTACCGAAACAAACTTGGATGAGGTGAGTATGCTCTCAATAATGGCTGTGAATAAAACTGAAGGAGGAGCCTACACTAGGTGCCAAGTGCCTTTTGAAAAAGAATTTCGAATCCCTGTTGTTACGCACAAGCTAACAATGCCACCTATACTTTGTGGCACTGGTCCAGACCTGAACACCTTGTTCTTTTGCTGGCAATTTAGTGTATACTCAGCTTCACCTCTTCTCTCTCCTGGCTCCACAATGATAAAACAGACTTCTTAATCTAGTGCACACAGCTGAATTATATTATTTATTGTTCATCAACCTCTCTTAACTCATTTATATGCTCTCTTTTTATATTCCAATCCTCCTCCCTGGTCACAGCTTTTTTCACTTGCTGTTTATAATGTTGGTTATCTAGAAGGTTAAGCTCTTTTTACTCTTTCACTTTTTTTAAGAGAGCTGGGTGAGAATCTCATTTAAAATAAAGTGAAAGGAGTAGCTTCCACTGAAAACAGAGTAATACATGGAAAAAGGTTGTGTGTGCATGTGTGTGCCTGTGGAGGTAGATAAGGCACTGGTGACAGACAGCACTGAGGTCAGGCTGGCCATATCTTGTAGACAGCCTTGCTTGCCCTGTGGGTGGTTTAACCAGACATCAAATGAACTCACATCGCATCCTGCAGGGCTTTCAAGTGTCTCCTGCCACTGCCCTCAGCTGACCCTGGATCAGCAAGCAAGGATTTACATAATGTATGTTGGGATAAGAGGTGTAGCCTTTATGCCAGAGGCTGATATCAGATCAGGTCTTAAAGGTTTGGAGATATATTGTATCAGTCACCAGGGACATTTCCTTTGACGCACTGACTGAAGATTCTAGAATGTTGTCATGTTCCAGGATCTTGGCATAATATAGAATGTTGTCATGTTCTAGAATGTTGCCATGTTCCAGGATCTTGGCATATTATAGAATGTTGTCATGTTCCAGAATGTTAACATTCCAGAACATGGCACCATTCCGGAATACGTTCCGAATAGGATGTTATCAAGTCTTAGAATGTTTTCATGTTCTAGAATGTTACCATCCCCTAATATGACAACATTCTAGAACATGACATCATGGTGTCATTATCAAAATGTGCCATGCTTTGGTATGTTGTCATGTTCCAGCATAATTGGCATATTGTAAAAAGGTTGGCATATTTTAGAATGTTGTCTTGTTCTAGAATGTTGTCACGTTCTCTTTAAGTAAACTGAAGTATCAGATTATTTACTGTCTGCCTGGGGAAACAGACTCCACTCTAAGGCATGAAGAAGACTTCCCTTTCAGAATTGCCCTACGGTATGTGTGACCCAGCCAAGCAGAAAATGCAACATAACACTTGCTTCCTTTTTTTGTACACAATACACTAACCAACAAAGAAGCCTCACAAGAGCTGTTCTTGTTTACATCGAAAACCTTTATATGAGAATATCAGATGATTCCATAAATGTGATTTTTAAAGGAATCAATCTGCATTATTATCAAGAGAATTCCCAAATTTGTAGCACCAAACCTGTTTAAGACATGAACTATCTTAGTGATCCACAGGGTTAAGATATCTGACAAATTTGGTGTCACTGTCAACAGTGAGAATATATGTGGGCTTTGTTATATCAACAGTCTAGAAAATCAGGTGAACTATGATAATAAAAGAGTTTATAGCAGAAGTTGCTTTGAATAGTGTTTGGGGAATTCAAATGCTGCTGCGGCTCAGACTTGGCTCAGGTTTGAATCTGATATTTATGCTCAACCAAAGTTTCAGTCATAATTAAAAAACATTTGTGATTAATGGAACTTTGAACAGATTCTAACAATGAAAAACAAAAAGACAAGGACAAAGAAGTCAGAACAGAAAAACAATGTGTGTGCCTGGCGAATTAAAGTGATTCTGATTCTGAAATAGACATTTGTGACTTCAAGCTCAAGAGTTCATATCAAAAACAACATTTTTTTTTTTAATTTGTTTGTTTGTTTTGTGCAGTCTTAACTAAAGAAAACATTAACACATTATCCACTCACAGTAACCAGTGATGTGGAACCTGTTGAGACAGCCTTTAAATGAAAACTATGACACATACACACACTGTTCTAACTGTCATTGGTGGTAAATATTGATGGATGTAGATGGAATTAGGAACGATGGATTGGAGTTGAAGCAGCTTTTCCAAATTAAACATTGTTCTGTTAACTGTGTGTAAGCAACCTGAAAGCAAAGAAAAATCAAGACGACCAGCAAACAACTTTTGAAATGCTTGTTTTCTAGTTCGAAACAACTATGCTAACTGAAAGATGAAATCAAATAGCTGACATATTTTCAACACTTACCAGGTTCTCTTGCCTCGCTTTCTTTTCTCCAGTAAATTCTTTTCTGTCTGGCCCTCTCTATAAATATGAACTTGTATCATAGAGCTCTGAGTGCCCACTGACTTCTACAATAACAGCAGTAGATGTCTGCAACTCCACTTTAGCAGACAGGTTGAGAAGTGAGAGTGAAGATAAATCCACTTTTTAATCCCAAAAGTCTAAAATACTCTCTCCTCCCACTGCCAGTAAACATCTCAAGATCAGAGCAAAATCTGACGTGAATCTGGCTGTTCTTTCCTCAAGTAGCTCCAGTTCTGCCCCTGCCGTCTCTTCCTAGAGGTCCCTGGAGCTGCTCAGTCTGGGAACCCTGGCCTCAGCAGCTGTCTGTTGGCGAGAAGCAGTTTTGTCCCTCCACTCCATCCAGTTCTCGAGTTTTTCGTCCTCATGTTGTACTAAGGCCTGACTAGACACTACATTGACTCACTATCACCCCTCGATGAACAAGTGGTATTACAAGAAAATCCCGAGATAAGACAGCTGAATTATTAGCATGGTAATAAAATAAATATCTCCCCAACAGAATGCATAGACTTATATATTCTGTTGACATTATTAGTTAATTTTATAAATGATTTTTTATCATTCTGTTGATGCACCCAATCAACCTTGGTGTGGATGAATTGCTGAAGTCAAAGGTCAATGATGAGGTCAGGAAGGAAAAAGGTGTTCAGGAGCCTCTGATGTCTTATGCTGTATTATTTATTGACACTTGGCCAAGGAGAATTAGAGACACTCTCAAAGTTCATCAGAAGTGCCTGAGTCAGTCTCACATTCTGCCCCAATCATCCTGGTGGATAGACTTTAAACTCCAAGATAACATCACAAATACTATAAGCCCCAGAATTAGTCAAAGAGAATGTTTTTATTCATGGAGGTGTTATTGTCAGCATATTCTAGTCTGGAGACACAGACGTCTGTTTACGCAGATTGGAACGTCAACAGCAAGCTATCTATTATGTCTAGGAAGGCAGCAATAGGTCTCTTCGACCCTGGTCACCACAGTGTTGAGACAGACTGGCACCTACTGTTCCCAACCAAAGCCAAACAACTAATACTGCTAAGGATCTCAAGATCCACACGTGACCTTGTGTAACCTAAGGATAGAAAATTCATAACAAACCCGATGACCTTCCGCTTTTTTGTGGCTTTACTGTATAACATCACAGCATTTCCTTCTTTGGAAACTAGCTATTCCTATTGTTTTTCTCGGGTGGACCCTCTCAAGGCTGCCTCAACTGCATAAAGATACCACTATCTATTTGCAGTTTTAGAATAGGTAAACACAGTGCAAACAATCTAGATGAAGTAGATGAATAACTGTGTATACGCCTCCATGTGTGTGCATCTGTGTACTCGGTGTATGATCCTGACACTTTTGCTCTCCAGGCAGTTTGATGAGAAAAGAGTGTGAAGTGAAGATCACAGCAGCCTTCAGGCCAAATGTTGGGAAGTTAAGCGACACTGGGGGGATGAAACGAGATACCTAGACAGTGCGTGTGTAGCGCCATATACAGGCCTAGACCTTGTAGTGAGACAGTTCAGGTGAGGAGAGAATAACTTTGAGATAAGAAGGACACTTCATGAGAAAAGGGATGTTGGATAATGGATATAGCAAGAGAATGATCGAAATGGAGGGAAGGCTGGGAACACGGAAGAAATAGAAGGCTTCTCTAAAAAATGAAGTGTATTGTCTCAGGTGGCTTAGCAACAAACCCTGACCCTGTCAAACCTCTGCAACACTATTTTGTTCCCCACTTCACTCCACCTCCCTTTTCTCCTCATCTCAGTTTTTATGTTGCTGCCAGATCCTCCGGGGTGGAAAATAAAGAGCAAGAGAGATCCATCAGTGCTTGCTAAAAAGCCTTGCTCGCTCATAAATAAAGGAGGTGGATGAATTAGAAGTTAAATCACCTTTGGTTGTTAATGTCACAGCCTACAGACAGACATGAAATACTCCCTGTACCCCTCAATGTTTCGCTGCTCTGCTCACTCCCTCAGGCTCTGCCACCACATCACCATATGGTGCGATGTCATAGCATGAAGGGTGTGTGTGTGTGTGTGTGTGTGGTTGTGTGTGTGAAGGCGTTGATGATTTTTGTGTAGTGCACATACATTTGTTCATATTGATGAGTCTACCCTTTACATACACTTTTTTATTTAGCTCTTTATGTTGAACTTAATTCAACCTACTTTTATTTTGAAATTATATCACATTTGGTTCATAAGCAAGATTCAACACAAGGTCTTGTTAGTAGCTGTTCTGGAGCTTTCGATCATATTACACAATCTTCACCAGCAGATACAGTATATTTTGCTCAGTTGAGCACTGAAACATAGTCAGCAACCTAAGCTTGATTTTAATCTGCTCCTCTGTGTTGTCTGACACTCAAACTGTCAGGGAAAACCAGAAACTTTCAACTTACAGCTATCATTTCTAATGTGTTTTCTGTGTCGTCTTTCACCAGTTGAGGTTTGTCTGATGGTCTTTTAATAATGTCATCTTGTTGCATCCTCTTCTTCTGGTGTTTTAACTTGGAGCATTGGAAAGACCGGCTTTCTTGTGAAACAACTCCTGATATTCACATAAAGATGGAAACAAGCATTCATTTGCATTTTGTTTGCCAAACTGCTCAAAGTTCAGTTAAAGTTTGTGATGCATTTGGATGGAGACACAGCTACTGCCTTGCTCATACACACAAACACACACAAACATGCATACACACACATGCAGAAGATGTTGCCCACTGAGAAAAGTCTTTCTGTTTTCCATCTCTCCTGTGTCTTCATTGTATCGATTTGTTTTTTTTTTTACTGTAGTTTCTGCCAAAAATCTCACTCCAAACTTGATCCATAACTATCCTCCCACTGTGACTACTCTGGCATAAACATTTGGACAAAACCTTCACATATTGATTCAGTAAGGACATATTTTTTTCTTCATTACTAGATCAGTATCAGTATTTAATGGTTGGTTGACAACAACAGCTACAGAACGTGTTTCTGTCTCTTTTGCAGTTCATGCTACAGTAATTATGCTTTAGTTTTGGTATACAGTAGTGTAATTAGTGTAATCAGCACTCCCCATATGTCACAAGTGTGGAGAGATGTCATTACAGAACAGAAAGATAATTCAAGTCGACAGCTTGTCATCTGAACCAGATAGAGCCATGGCTAATGTACACAAGAAGATCAAAGCTTGCCCCCTCAGTAACATTGAGCTATTTCCAGGGTTAGTTTCAATCCAATCAACATCATGGTCTGTTAGTGCAGGCTAACATGAAAGCTTTAGCGTGGGACTCTGCAACATTATTAACGTGTAAAATATCTTCCTCTGCGATTAAATATCTTCCTCTGCAGAACAGCGTGAGAGTATTTAAAGGCTAACATGCCCCTAACTAACAGGCTTATACATAGTGGGCAGAGATTTTAGTTTGTATTTCTTGTTCATTAGCCATCATATTCGAACTTACAGTCCAGTCCAGTAAAGTGCTGTCTTACTGTCAAACTTGAAATGTCTTTGTAGACCCAGCTGAAACCTTATAATCATATTGAGTTGAATTTTGTTAATTAATAAAAATAACAAAACTTAATTAGTAAAACAACAAGAAAGAATCCATTTGCTAAAAATCCTAAAATCAGTACAGTGAGGGAATATTTATTTTAAATCTGGCTGCTGTGACAGGAACAATTTTAAAAAAAAGAATGTTCGAAAACAAAATTTGCCCTTCTTTGCAACCTTCTTATTAAATTTGACCACATGGTTCGGTGGTTCTCCCCATTTGTTTCACTGCCATGCGTCTGCTTCACCGTGGTTATTATGATTCAGCAGATAGATGAGACACAAATGAGATGAATGCTGGCCACCTCTGGCATTACCTGTAGGACACAGCCTGCCTGTGTGTGTGTGTGTCTGTGTGTGTGTGTCAAATACCAGTGGGGAACCAGTGAACTGAACTATGCTCCTGGCTTCTCGTGTGTGTGTGTGTGTGTGTGTGTGTGTGTGTGTGTGTGTGTTTATGTGTGAATATCAGTCTGAATACATAGACCTTAGCTGAGCTGCAGAGACTTAGAGTACATAGACACACTGACTCATTAGCTACAATCCAGAGGCCCAGGCCATAATTTACTAAATATTGAACTCTGGCCTCACACATCATTAACTGTAGCTTGTATCTAAATACTGCAACATAGTAAAAATTGTAAAAGGAAAGAGTCAGCCAGTCATTCATATTTAAGCATGGTGCAGTCCTACAGCCATCCCCTGAAGTATGCAGCCTGAGGCAGAAACTCTAAAACTTACACTTTGTAATTGCTCTGGGCTGGAGTTTTTAATTTTTATTTATTTTTTTGGCCTTTTCAAGCTTTTATTGTATAGAGACAGCTGAAGAGTGACAGGAATGTGAGGGGGAGAGAGAGATGGGGAATGACATGCAGGAAAGGGCCACAGGTTGGATTCGAACCCTGGGCTGCTGCATCAAGGACTGAGCCTTTGTACAAGGGGCGATGCTCTACCAACTGAGCTAAACAACACCCCTGGGTGTCCTGAGTTTTTATATTGGAAGCTACAATTCCAAAGGTCAGTCTGTATTTAAAGGCATTAGGGTGAAGAGAGTACCTTAAACTGAACTAAAGTATCTAACCAGACTCAGGTACGATTCTCAGTGATCACAAATGTCCATCTTGTACCTGGATGGAAGTGCACAGAGGGAAGACTGTGACACAATGTACAACAAAGGAGAAAAGTTCTGTCAAAAATATTCAAACTACAGCTCTAAACTGTAGGGGGCAACCGTGCTGTTGTCATTTCCCTGGTATGGATTGAAGTGGCAGGCATTTGTAGTTCCTTAACCTCTTTATTTAAAACATAACAAAATCAGCACCGCACCTGCTGAGCTGTAGCTTCAACAGTGATTCAGGGGGACCTTCCAGATTGGTACATTCATCACCTTCTTTTATCACAATCAAAAATATCTGATCAGTGATGATATAATTTATGATTACTGTAATGATTACTCTAAACCCTTACAGCTAAGCAGGCAGGTTTGTGCAGTGAAATGGCGAAATAAGGCTAAGGCAGGTGATGTCCACAGTACTGAAACAGACAGACAGACAATGACACACATGTCTAGTTTATTCTTTTCATGATTGTGAACAACAACAACAAGGCTGCATAAACAGATGTTTACATTCATCCTCCTGTTCATTTCGAGTCATTATTGTGAATGCTCTGAATAATAAATTCTAGGTTTGTGAGTTTAGTTCAGTTTTCTTGTTACCTTGAGAAAGCGTTCTTTTGTTTTCTTATGATAACCTGCATTTGATGCAGGGTCCATTTTGTGACTGAGTGTCAAGGAAGTTTACTCTTATTTGTGCAGTGGAGCATCTGTAGACATGTGATGGTGTGATGGCTTTGTGAAGAAATTAATTTCATATTTCAGAATACTTGCTGCACTTCAAAGGCCTTCCTCTCTCCTTGCCCTCCTGAAGCTGTCCATGCTTCAAGTTATTTTATGAACAATGTATCACCTCCAAAATACTAATATATAATATATATATATATATAGTATATAAAAATAAACAACAGTCTGTATCCATGTTTTACAAAAGAAAAGTTGGCTGTTTCCACTATAATACTCGTCCATTTTATTCAGTGATAACACAGCAGCTGCGTGGTCTCTACAAGTGGCCTCAGCTTGTCTCCTTTGGTCTGTTACTGGCTACCCGCAGTATATGGATGGGGGGGTATGTGATAACCAGGTTTATATCTGCTGCATGCACGGGTGGGCATTGATCATCTCAGCATGCTTGAATCTAATTGGCAGTGTTGCCACAAATCATTTACCTCAACAGCTGGAGATACTGGATAGCTTAGAGGAGTTGGAGGCTTTAGGGTTCACTGTCTTTCTATGTGAAGCTGTGTGCATTAAACAGCGAATGGAACGATTCTGGAAAGAATTAATTTTAATTAGATGTATAGTAGCTGCCTGGACCTTTAGCGATCCATCCAGAGTTGACAATGGAAAAATTACTGTAGGCAAATGTTGAGGAAACTTCTTTAAACAGTGTCACAGTGCTCCATTATTTATTTTCAGCTCTATTGACTGTAATTGGTCACAATCAGCAGTGACATCCTGTAGCCTGGAGGCAGAATGGCCTCACATTCACTCTGCTGTGCCTTCATTAACACCAGAGCAGAGTAGACACTTGCAGTTTCACAGTGACACTAAAATTTCAGACTATACTCGACTGGTCACCCTTTGGCATTTGTCCGATGGCCCTGTGGCAACATGTCTGCCTGCAGCTTATTAGCATTTCCCTAATCCAGGATACACTGCATTGTTTAGAATTGTTTTGTCCACTTTCCCCACTTCTTTACTTGTTTTAATTACTTGACGCAGAGCGGTGTCTTCCTTTTGTACGCATATTTGTACCCATAATGTATCCTTCCTTCTTCAGAGTTTAGAGAAGTATCGTTCAGTTTTAATATGTCAATTTTAAATAGTAATATTTGCATTTATAAGCATTATTATACAATTGAATGTTATGTTTCAGAGTTATACGGTAAACATTAGAATGATGCAGCATAAGGAATATTAATGAAATCTTAAACCAACATTGTTTAACTTTTATGCCATAAAATTTAAAATTATTTTGATGCTATACTAACATGCAATCAGGTGAATGGTGTCTACTTGTAAGTACGTATTGCTTTACGCCATTAAGTTACGCACTGCCAGCTATTCTACTGCTGGATCATATTTTATTGAGAGCATGTTTTCTTCTTTCTTTCTGATGTCCTCTGTTCTGAAGGCCTGCTTTGCCTCAACTGTCAGTTGACAGAGATTTCTGTACAGTAAAGTAAAAACTGCTGCGAACTATGGGTTCAGATTATTAGGGCTGCCTGGACTGTGAGTTCAGAGCACCCAGAGAGCTTCAGTGTTTCTACCACAGGTGATTTGGACCACTTTCAGTGGGTAAATGCTCACAGGGGGGAGTATAGTCGGTGTCATGCCAGGACTGGAACTGGGAAAGCGTGCAATGTAACTGAACTCAGCAGCCTCTGCATGGACATGGTGACAGAGGTGAAGAGACCAAAGGTGACATTGACAGAGGAAGCTAAGAACAGAAAAAAAAAGAATGACCAAGCTTTTAGTCATTGGCGAGAGCTTCGTGAAATAAAAGACTGAAAGACAGACTTCCTGTTGGACTAGTAAGTAATATCAGATGGCTGCTGTGTCGTGTGTTGTTGTACCTGACTGATGTTTGGCTGTTAGCAAAGTTGTTGACAGTGATATTGCGCTGGTGGCACTAAATCATAACAATACCAATTTCTATGCGATGTTGCTTTAATGAAAAAGATACATTCAGCAGGCAAATTGCTGCTGCTGTAAAATTTCAGTGCATTTCAACCAAAGGATGAAAAATAAGTCGTTGTCAGACGGCAGATAATGGGTTGTTTCAGAGGTCAGGGCATGTTTTTTTTTTTTATATACTAGGGGAAAGTGTGTCTCTGCAGAACAAACTGGGATTTTGAAGAATACTGAAGGACAGAGGCCACATCAAACATGCCTCTGTTAATAACAAAGCACAAAAGGAAATTGTCCCCGCTTGAGGACAAACACAACATGTCTACTTGAAGGTGAACAGTGAATTCAAGGATCTGAACCTCTACTTTCTGTTATTTCAGTAAAATAACTGAGTCAACTTCCAATTAGTAGAATGTCATTGTGCAGATGTGCTAGCACTGGAAGGTCTTCTGGCTAAACGTTAGTCTTGCCTTTGTTAAAGGAGCCTCTGAAATACCTGAATAAGTAAGTCATTTTTTGATGGGCTGGAATGTTTGCAGGGATTTAAACTC